>NW_028270144.1:49047825-49350856 GCF_037043375.1 Chiloscyllium plagiosum | reverse complement strand
CATTTTTGGACCATTGGAATTGCTTTTTGGTAGAAGTGACCTGTACGGCTTGCACCTAAATTGGGAGGGGACTAATATATGGCAGGGAGATTTGTCAGAGCTGCTCGGGAGGATTTAAACTAGTAAGGTGGGGGGGTGGGACCCATCAAGATAGTGAGGAAAGAGATCAGTCTGAGTCTGGTACAGTTGAGAACAGAAGAAAGTTAAACAATCAGGGCAGGCAGGAACAAGGTAAGACTAATAAATTAAACTGCATTTGTTTCAATGCAAGGGGCCTAACAGGAAAGGCAGATGAACTCAGGGCATGGTTAGGAACATGGGACTGAGATATCATTGCAATTACAGAAACGTGGGTCAAGGATGGGCAGGACTGTCAGCTTAATGTTCCAGGATACAAATGCTGCAGGAAGGATAGAAAGAGAAGCAAGAGAGGAGGGGGAGTGGTGTTTTTGATAAGGGATAGCATTACAGCTGTGCTGAGGGAGGATATTCCCAGAAATACATCCAGGGAAGTTATTTGGGTGGAACTGAGAAATAAGAAAGAGATGATCAACTTATTGGGATTATATTATAGATCCCTTAATAGTCAGAGGAAAATTGAGAAATAAATTTGTAAGGAGATCTCAGCTATCGGTAAGAATAATGGTAGGGGATTTTAATTTTCCGAACATAGACTGGGACTGCCATAGTGTTAAGATTTAGATGGAGAGGAATTTGTTAAGTGTGTACAAAAAAAATTTCTGATTCAGTATGTGGATGTACCCACTAGAGAAGGTGCAAAACTTGACCTACTCTTGGGAAATAAGGCAGGGTAGGTGACTGAGGTGTCAGTGGGGGAGCACTTTGGGGCCAGCGAGCATAATTCTATTAGATTTAAAATAGTAATGGAAAAGGTGGTGGGTCCACTACTTTCCGTCATTTATATAAATGATTTGGATGTGAGCATAAGTTGTATAGTTAATAAGTTTGCAGATGACACCAAAATTGGAGGTGTAGTGAACAGCGAAGAAGGTTACTTCAGATTACAGTGAGATCTTGATCAGATGGGCCAGTGGGTTGAGAAGTGGCAGATGGCGCTTAATTTAGATAAATGTGAGGTGCTGCATTTTGGGAAAGCAAATCTTAGCAGGACTTATACACTTATTTATTCATTTGTGGGATGTGGACAATGCTAGCTTGTCAGTATTTACTGTCCATTCCTAGTTGTCCTTGAGAAGTTTGTGGTGAGCTGCCTTCTTAAACCTCTACTGTCAGTGACAGTGAAGGAAAGGCGATATATTTCCAAGTCAGGATAGTGGATGGCTTGGAGGGGAACTTGAAGATGGTGATATTTTCATGTATCTTCTGCCCTACCCTTTTAAATGGCAGTAGTCATGGATTTGAAAGTGATGTCTAAGGATCTTTGGTGAATTTCTATAGCAAAACTTGTAGATATTACACACCTCTGCTACTGGACATCAGTGGTGAACGTAATTGATACTTGTGAATGTGTGCCCATCAAGTGGGCTGCTTTGTCCATAAGACATAGCAGCAGAAATTAGGCCTTACAGTCCACCAAGTCTGCTCCAACATTTAATCATACCTGATACTTTTTCAACCCCATTTTCCTGCTTGCTCCCTGTAACCTTTGATGCCCTTGGCAATCAAGAGCCTATCTATCTGCTTTAAATATACTCAACGACCTGGCCTCCACAGATTCACTACTCTCTGGCCAAAGGCATTTCTCCTTATCTCTGTTTTAAAGGGTCTTCCCTTTACATTAAAGCTATGCCCTCAGATCCTCTTCTCTCCTGCCAATGGAAACATCCACTCTGTCCAGGCTGTTCAGTATTCTGTAGGTTTCAATCAGATTCCCCCTCATTCTTCTAAACTCCAAGTATAGTCTCAGAGTCCTCAAACGTTCCTCATATATTAAATCTTTCATTCCTAGGATTATTCTCGTGAATCTCTTCTGGACCTGCATCCTTACTGAGGTATGGGGCCCAAAATTGCTCACAATATTCTATGTGGTTTGAACAGAACGTTCTAAAGCCTCAGAAGTATATCCCTGCTTTTATATTTGAGTCCTCTCAAGATGAATGGCAACATTGTATTTGTTTTCCTAACTACTAAATCAACCTGCAAGTTTACTTAAGAGAACCATGGACTAGAACTCCCACATCTCTTTGCACTTCAGATTTCTGAATTTTCTCTCCATTTAGAAAATAGTCCGGGCCCCTACTCTTCCTAACAAAGTGCATGACCTCACAATTCTCCAAGTTGTATTTCATTTGTCACTTCTCATAGAATCCCTACAGTATGGAAACAGGCCATTTGGCCCAAAAAGTCCACACTAACCCTCTGAAGAGTAACCCACCCATACTGATTCCCTTACCCTATTACTCTACATTTACCCCTGACTAAGGCACCTAACCTACACATCCCTGAACACTATGGGCAGTTTAGCACAGCCAATTCACCTGCACATATTTGGACTGTGAGTGGAAACCGAAGCACCTGGAGGAAACCCACAAAGATACGGGGAGAATGTGCAAACTCCAAACAGATAGTCGCCTGAGGCTGGAATCGAGCATGGGACCCTGGCACTGTGAAGTAGCAGTGCTAACCCCTAAGCCAATATGTCACTCGTCCACTCTCTTAACTTGTCTAATTATTTCTGCAGTCTCCCTGCTTTCTTAATACTACCTGCCCCTCCCCTATTTTTGTATCACCTGCAAACTTGGCCAGAATGCCTTCAGTTCCTTCATCCAGATCATTAATGTCTTGGACAGTGTCAAGCCTCTTGAGTGTTGTTGGACCTGCACCCATTCAGGCAAGTGGGGACTATTCCATCACACTCCGGACTTGTGACATGTAGATGATGGTCAGGCTTTTCGAAGTCAGGAAGTGAGTTACCCACTGCAGTATTCCTAGCCTCTGACGTGCTCTTGTAACCACTGTGTTTATGTAGCAAGTCCACTTGAGGATCCGATCAATGGTAATCCCCAGGATGTTGACAGCAGGCATTCAGTGATGGTAACATCAATGAATGTTCAGAGATGGTGGTTAGATCATTCCTTATTGGTGATGATCATTGCCTGACACTTGTGTGGCGTGAATGTTATTTGTAACTTGTCAGCTCAAGCATGTATATTGTCCAGATCTTGTTTCATTTTAACTTAGACTGCTTCAGTATCTGAGGAGTCACGAATGGTGCTGAACATTATGCGATTGTCGGCAAACATGCCCATTTCTGACATTATGATGGAGGGAAGGTCATTGATGAAGCAGCTGAAGATGGTTGCGCCGAGGACACTATTCTGCAGAAGTGTCCTGGAGCTCAGATGACTGACTTCCAACAACCACAATCATCTTCCTATGTGCCAGGCATCACTCCAACCAATGAAGAGTCTGCCCTCGATATCTATTGATTCCAGTTTTCCTAGGGATCCTTGATGCCATACACGGTCAAATGCGGCCTTGATATCAAGGGTTGCCACTCTGCTCACACCGCCTGAATTCAGCTATTTTATCCATGTTTGAACCAAGCCTGCAATCAGGTGAGGAACTGACTGTCCCTGGTGAAATCCAAACTGAGCATCATTGAGCAGGTTATCGCCTAGCAGGTGCTGCTTGACAGCACTATTAATGACACCTTTCACCATCTTTCTGATGACCAGGAGTAAACCAATGGGATGATAATTGGCTAGGTTGGATTTGTCCTGCTTTTTTTGTATAAGTCATACCTGGGCAATTTTTCATATTATCGGGTAGATATCACTGTTTAAACTATACTAGAAGAGCTTGGGTAGGGGAATGGAACGTTCTGGAGCACAAATCTTCAGTGCCATTGCCAGAATGTTTTCAGGGCCCATTGCCTTTGCAGTATCCAACTGTTTCTTTATATCACATGGACTGAATCAAATTGGCTGAAGGCTAGCATCTGTAATGCTATGGAACATTGGAGAAGGCAGAAATGAATCATCCACTTGGCACTTCTGGCTGAAGATTGCTACGAATGCTTTGGACCTGTCTTTTGCACTGTTGGCGCTCTTCCATCATCGAGGATGGGGATATTTGTGGAAAAACCTCCTCCAGTAAAGTGTTTAATTGTCCACCACCATTTGTGGCTTCATGCGGCAGGACTGCAGAGCTTAGACCTCATTCATGGTTGTGGGATAGCTTAGTTCTGTCTATCACTTGCTGTTTATGCTATTTGGCATGGTAGTCCTGTTTGGTAGCTTCAGCAGGTTGACAGCTCATTTTCAGCTATTCCATGGTGCTGCTCCTGTCATACCCTCCAGCATTAATCCCCTGACTTGATGGTAATGGTTGAGTGGGTGCTATACCGAGCCACGAGGTTGCAGATTGTGCTGGAGTATAATTCTTTTGGTACTGACGGCCCACAGTGCATCTTCGACGCCTAGTCTTGAGTTGCTAGATCTGTTTGAAGTCTGTTCCATTCAGCACGGTGATAGTGCCACACAACACAATGCAGATTATAAGGTGAAGGTGGGGCTTCATCTCCACAATGTCTGTGCGGTGGTCACTCTGACCAATACTGTCATAGATGCATCTGTAGGCAGCAGGTAAGAATGTTTTCCAAGTATAGTTTTCCCTCATCACCTGCTGCAGACATATACTGCAGCTATGTCCTTTAGGGCCCTGCCAGCTCGATCAGTAGAACTTTTACTGAGCCACTCTGGGCACTGAACATTGAAATTCCTTATACAGAGTATATTTTGTGCCCCTTGCCATCCTCATTGCTTCCTCCAACTGTTGTTCAAAATGGAGGAGTACCAATTCATCAGCCGAGGAAGAAGATCAGGAGATTTCCTTGCCCATGCTTAACCTGAAGCCATGAGACTTCATGGGGTGTAGCATTATTGTTGAGTACACCCAGGTCAAATCCTGGAGAATGAATAGCTGTTAATGCAACCATTATTGGCTGACAATGGGTTGTTTGTGGTAGTAGCTCATATGATGACAAGGTCTAGTATGTGGGGGTTGAGGTAAGGACATGGGGGAAGGTGCAAACATTCTAAAATTGTTGGGTTTGATTTTGAGTCCAGAAGGCTTTAAGGTTTCCAAGTGGAAAATGAGATACAGTTCTTCCAACTTGCACTAAGATTTGCTGGAGCACTGCAGCAACACTGAGACTGAGATCTTGGCCAAGGAACACAGTATGTTGAATTGGCAGGCAACTGGAAGCACAGTCTTTTTTGCTGACAGAATGTAGGTGTTCTGCAAAGTGGTCACCCAGTCTACACTACATCTCCCAGTGTGGGCATTGTGAGCAGCGAATACAGTAAACTAGGTTGAGGGAAGTGCAGGGAAATTGCTACTTCATCTGGAAGGTGCATCTGGGTCTTTGGAGAGTGAGGAAGGAGGAAGTAAACAGACAGCTTTTATAATTGCAACGGAAGGTGGTGTTGGACATGGAGTAGGAGTTAATCAAGGTGTCCCAGAAGGAACAGTTCCTGCAGAAGGCAGGAGAGGGAAGTAACTATCTGGTGGTGACAATTTGATGGAGGTAGTGGAAATGGCAGCTAATGATCCTTCAGATATGGATTTTGGTGGGATGCTATATGAAAATAAAAGGCACCCTATCATGGTTGTGGGAAGGAAGAGATGCGGTGAGGGCTGAAATGCGAGAAATAGGTCCCATATGGCTGCCTGCTCTGTCAATCACAGTGGTGGGGAATTCTTGGTTGAGGAGGAAGGTGGAAATTTTGGAGGCCCCCTATTCAAAGATGGCATCATCAAAATAGATGTGACTGAGATGGAGGAACTGGGAGAATGGAATAGAATCTTTACAGGAAGCAGGGTGTGAGGATGTATTGTCAAGGCAATTGTGGGAGTAGGTTTGTCTTGGATATTGGTGACCAGCCTATAACCAGAAATGGAAACTGAGACAGGAAGGAAGGAAAGAGAGTAGTCAAAGATGGACCAGGTGAAGATGAGAGCTGGTTGGAAATATGAAATAAAATACATCAACATTACCAATTCTGGTTGAAAGCTGCACCAACAATGCCTTCAATCTACCAGAGAAAGTGTTGTGGGTGGGAACCAGAATAGAACTGGAACAAAGAGACTGGAATAACTCGGGTCTATGTGAGTACCCATGGCCACACCTTTAACCTGAAGAAAATGGGAGAAGTTGTTCGAAGTGAGGATGAGCTCAGCCAGGCAGAGGAGGGTGGTGATCAGTGGGGATGGTTCAAGCTATTTTCCAGGAAAAAGTGGAAAGCCCTGAGACTATCCTGATAGCAATGGATATGTTAAGGGATTGTATTTCATGGCAAAGAGAAGGAGACTGATGCCTGCAAATGGAAATTCTGAAACTGATAGAAAACATTAGAAGAATCTTACGTGTTAGTAGGAAGGGACTAGATAAATGAAGAAAAGAATTGAGTCGAGGTAGGAAGATTTGATTTCTGTGGGACAGAAGCAGGCAGAAACATGGGTCTGCCAAGGCAATCCTGTTTGTGGATTTTGGGTAGGACACAGAAGCGGGTTGTGCAGGGTTTGGCGAAGGCAGTGATGAATTAAGATTAGTGATCATTGTGGACACAATAGTTTGGTGTTCTATGGTGGGGTCATAGTTCAGGGGAGATGGAGGAGATATCTGAGGGCTGGCACACTGCCTCTGCAATATAGAGGTACACTACATTCCATTTGCAAAAAGGACCCTAGGGTTCTGGTTGCCGACCATTTCAACACCTCACCCTCTTGCCTGGCCAATTGCTCTTCTTCAGGCTTGCTGCAGTACACCAGCAAAGCTCAACACAAGATGGAATAACAGCAAGTCACTTTATGTGAGGAAATCTTGCAGCCTTCCGGACTCAATTTCAATAATTTTAGGTCTTAAGCACCTTTACCCATGTCCATACCCGAACCCCACAGACCTGGCCTTGTCATCATGTGGGTTGCTACCACAAACAATCCATTGTCAGCCATTATTGATACCCATTAGCAACTATTCGTTCTCCCAGGCTGACCTTTTCACATTCTTTTGTCTGCCCAACTGTTTTTCTCTCTCTGGCTCTATCTCCACTTATCATTTACTCTTCTCCCCTCGCTCTACCCCATCTTTAGCATATATATCAAGCTTTTCCTAGCTACAATCAGTTCTGAAGAAGGGTCACTGGACCTGAAACATTAACTCTGCTTTCTCTCCACAGATGCTACCAGACCTACTGAGTTTTTCCAGCAATTGATGTTTATTTTTCTCTCTGCAAACTGTTTGTATCCAACTTGTCTTTCCACCTATTTTCGTGTCATTTGCATATTTGACTACAGCATATTTACTTCCTTCCCGGCATTGATGTCTGTGGTACCCCACTAGTTACAAGTTGCCAATCTGAAAAATAACCCCTTTTCCCCACTCATTGTTTCCTGCTCATTAGCCAATTCTCTACCCATGCAAATATATAACTGTACCACTGTGGGCTCTTATCTAATTACTTAACCTTATTTGAAGTACTTTGTTGAATGCCTTCTGGAACAAACACACCTTTTTGGTTTCCCTTTATCCATTCTGCTAGAGCCTTCCTCAAAAAACTTTAGAAATTAGTCAGATAAGATTTTCCTCTCATGAAACCATGCTGACTCTGCCTGATTAGATTATGATTTTATAAATGAATTGCTATTACTTCTTTAACAATTGATTCCAACATTTGTCCAACTACAGATGTTCATTCAGCACTGACCTTGCTTCAACTGCATTTTGAGAGCGAGGTCGAGGTTTTCACTAATTATGGGGTGTTTAAATCACAGATGTTCAAAAGTAGGAGGTTTTATAGATAAATAAGAACATTGTTTGCATTCACAAGAAGGTCAGTTACCACAAACATTAAGTAGCAAAGTGTTACAATTTGGAATACACTACCTGAAAGGACCATAGAAATAGGTTCAATAACACTTTCAGAATTGGACATACAGTTGAAAAGGAGAAATGTTCAGAGATAAAGAACAGGAGCATGACACAAGTAAGAATGACTTAAGAGTCAGCCCTGAAACAATGGCATGATTGCAATTCTGTAATCTTTTAATCTGTAGTTAGACCCATCAGCCAATGTATCACTGGCACATTCAACTGATTAGGCTTCTGATTTACTGTTTCCTCCAGGACTTCCATTAATTTTCCTTATACTATGATAGAACTATAGACAGCATCTACCTAAATATTGTGGCAACAAACAATTGCTAATAATTATATTTGAAGAACAGCCCTTGAGGTCAAAAGGTGAGCATGCACTGACACACAAACCACATGAACTTCACATTATAAAGTAGAGTTAACTAACAATTATAGCAGAGTGTCGGATATCAAGTGCCGGGCTTTCCTCCATCGGATGAACATTCAGACTCAGAAGTTTGCTTAGATCTTTGTCTTGGATCCCAAGGTTATAAAGACCATCCATAACTTTGCCTTCCTGTTTGAGGATATCTAGAATACTGAAAGAAAGCACATGGATTAATGTGATTTGCTGACACAGGCTGACATCGTCCCTTCAGAAGATGTCATGAGTGCCACAGAGGAAAGCTGTAGACCTAAGAGAGAATCAGCTAGGAGAAAGTGAGGACTGCAGATGCTGGAGATCAGAGTTGAGAGTGTGGTGCTGGAAAAGCACAGCAGGTCAGGCAGCATCTGAGGAGCAAAAAAGTTGACGTTTCAGGTATAGGCACTTCATCCTGATGAAGGGCTTTTGCTCGAAACATCAATTCTCCTACTCCTCGGATGCTGCCTGACAGGCTGTGCTTTTCCAGCACCACACTCTCGACTAAAAGAGAGTCAGGTCTGGGGTAGTATTGTCAGAATAGGAATGTCAAGGAATACTGAAGGGTTTGAAATTTAAAAGGGTACGTATCACAGAGGAGAGAGTGAAAGGAGGAAGGATAACAGGATAAAGAGGCAAGAAAAATATAAAAATTGAGAACAGTGTCGGGGAAATCAAAGGTATGGTTTCAGGTCTGCAGCAATAGTCAGGACATCTAAAAAACAAAAATTATGCTTTAGACTGGTATGTTGGGCAGCTTTAGTGAGATGACCCTTCCTTTTGCAATATCACTGTTTAAAACTTATCTCTTCCATTCACTCCTGCATTCCCATCACTCTCCTTGAAGACTCCATATCATTTTTCTTTACTTTGACTCTACAACCTTGTAGCCACATGAGCCTAGGGAGTGGGCTGGGTGAGGAGACTGTGTCTAATTTTATTCATTGCTACTCAGCAGGCCAAATGGGGAACTTCAGAGACACACTTTGAGCTATTTGCAGCTATTCTAGCAGAGATGGTAAGAAATACACAGGTGGCTTTTGTTTACAGGGACAAAAGTACTTTGATTCTATAAATTATATATTTAGTAACCAAACTGCTCATTAAAATGCTAAAGAGAAAAGACTTCAATGAAGTAATGATAGAAATATAATAGTAAATAAGGCCATTTTTACTCACCTGAATGGACTATGAGTATCCAGATCAATACGCATCCCATTTAAAAACAATGCTGAATCTCCAGGTTGAAATCCTAAAGTTTCTGCAAGAAACTAAATCAGGCAAATAGACATTAGAAACATTATCACACTTCTTTAATGCAGCAAGTGAACTTTATCAAATTCAATGACATCTGCTAAACCTTCCCCAGGTCTGGACATATCTAGTGAATCTCAATATCATTGATTGTTAGGTGAAAAAACATCTCAATATTTCTAATTTTAACTAGGATAAAATGCAATTTCCATTCACATAAAAATTAAGACCAAAAATTACTAGTTCAAAGCTAGTATCTTTCTCACAGCTTTTGGAAAATATACTTGTTTCTTTGACATCTTTACTGCTACAAATTTTATTGAAAGGCTTACCACTTATTATATGAAAGTGTTCAAAGATTATTGGAACACTTACATTATCTGGACTTCCACATTGTTACAGATGAATACACTAACATATCACTGCTTTCAAGTACGATTTAACATTTTTTCTTAAATACTATTAGTATATTTCTGCTAATGGTGTTGTAAAAACTGTCAGATTGGATTCACATTTGTGTTATACTCGTGATAAAACTGTAAGAATTGTAAGGTCAAATACTTATAATCACCACAGTTTTCTGAAATTAAACTCAAGACTTTGTGTGGGAGATTCACACCTCACAAGATTGTTAGAATTCTTTGAAGAAGTGACTAAGAAGTTTGACGAGGGTAAGGCAGTAGACATAGTCTATATGGATTTCGGTAAGGCCTTTGGTAAGGTTCCACAAGGTAGGTTGCTCTGGAAAGTTAGATCGCATGGAATCCAGGGGGAGTTGGCAAATTGGATTGATGGTAGGAAGCAGAAAGTAATAATGAAAGGATGCTTGTCAGACTGGAAGTGTATGACTAGTGGAGTGCCTCAGGGGTTGTTCCTCAGCCCATTCCTGTTTGGTATTTGTATCAATGATTTGGATAAGAATGTATAAGACATGATTATTAAGCTTGCAGATGACACTAAAATAGACGGTATCGTGGACAGTGAGAAAGGTTATCAGAAATTGCAAGAGGACCTTGAACAGCTGGGGAAGTGGGCCAAGAAATGGCAAATAGAGTTTAATATAGTTAAGTGAAAGGTCTTGTACGGGGTGGGGAACCTGCAGCCTTAAGGCCGCATGCGGCCTTCTAGGACATTGTGTGTGGCTTTTGAATGAATCCAAATTTTGCAGAACAAATATTTTATTTTTTATTAATGTGTTTTTGTCCTTTATTATTTTTATTTTAATCTTAAAATGAATGTATTTAAAATACCAGAGAGTAAAAGAAAATGCAACAAAATAATCCTCACAGACTGACTGCCACAATTAAAAAATTGGTAAGTCATAAGGGCTATTTCGACACCTGCTATGCTCATGATTTAGTTATAATGCGACTCTAGAATGTACGTCATCTTCCCCGCCTGACTGGTGCCACTACCACCCGAGGCTAGTTGGTGAGAGCCTGTGGGTACGCCAGTGTATATCAACTTATAACAGTGCACGTGGCTTTCCATTTGAAGTGAAATTTGAGAATAGTTACACAGTCTAACGGTATCAACATTTTTTTTTATTTTGTCACTTAACAGCCCATCATGTCAAAGAAGACCAAGAGAACACTGAAGGAAGAAAACAGAGGTTTTAATGAGGATTGGGAACTGCAATATTATTTTGTCTGCTAAAGATAGGATGATTTGCATGCTTTGTGATACTGCAATATCAACATTGAAAAAATATAATGCTTATCAGCATTATGTCACTCATTAGGACCATAAATATTTCAAATTAGAGGGAGAGGTGCGGAATTTTGCATTGCAGAAATTAAAAGCTGAAAAGCAAAAGCAAAGACAGTTATTTCAAGCACTATTAAGACTTGGGAAAAATGCCACTGAAGCAACATATAAAGTAGCTTATCTACTCGGGAAAAGGGGGAAGCCTTTCAGCGATGTGGAAATCGTAAAAGAATGTATTGTCAAAGTTGTAGGGTGTTTAGACCCCGATAATGTTCCAAAGTACAAACAACTGCCTCTTTCGAGGAGAATCATAACTGATCGGCAGCATGAATTAGCCCGCAATGTAACACAACAACTCCAACAAATACTCCAAAAGGAAAATAATATTATTCAATTGCTTTGGATGAATCAACGGATACTAACTCACTCAGCGCAGGTTTTACACTTCATTCGGGCCATAACAGAAGATTTTATTTGCTACGAAGAGTTACTGGCTTTGGGCACTCTTACAGGTAGGACACAAGGAATAGATATCTTCACAAACTTTCAAGATAAATGTTGTGAATTTAAACTGAATTTGGTTAATTTAGTGAGTGTATGTACAGACGGTGCACCTTCCATGACAGGAAAACATGAATGGTTTATTGCACAGATTAAAAAAAGCATTATCAGATCCATATGCTCTCATTTCTTTTCATTGTATCTCTCATCAGCAAAATCTCTGTGCTAAATTAAGTGACACTTTGCAACAAGTTATAAGTATTGTTAACTATATTCATGCAAATGCAACACGGCATCGTCAGTTTCGTTACATGCTAAAGTTGGATGATGAGGTATTCAGTGTGGATTTGCTGTATAATTCTAAAGTGCGTTGGCTATCGCAGGGACAGGTGTTAGCACAAATTTTATCTTTGCGAGAACAGATAATTACATTTTATGAAGAACAGAGTCAGCAATGCGAATTAGTGAAAGAAGATTTCTATAGAAATGCTGCATTTCTGTGTGATATCATGTCAAAGCAAAATGACTTGAATATTTCTTTGCAAGGTAAAACTAGGTCTATATATTTGGCAAAAAATCCAAGCATTTCGGAAAAAGCTATCTTTTTTCAAAACTTCTTTTTCAAAAGGAAATTTCGGATGAACATTTTCCCTAGTTAGTAAAGGTCATTGATGAACAGGAGGATTCTTGCGAATCATTTGAAGAAAACGCAGCTGTTATAGATTTATTAATTGGAGAATACAATGAAATGTTCTCTGACTTTGAGAATCATGACATCACACTCAAATTAGCATTTCAACCTCACCTAGTTGATATCTCCAAGGCTCCTTTTAAAGGATTATTTGACGCTAAGAAAGATCCGATTAAAATATGGAAAAATGCAATAAAACACCCATGCCTTCGGCAACATGCACGAAAAATGCTTTCTTGCTTTTCAACCACTTATTGCTGTGAATCTACATTCTCCTACTTAACCAAAATCAAGATGCCCTTAAGGTCACAAATGACGGATACCCATCTAGAGGATCAGCTAAAACTGCAGACCTCCATGCTGCAACCAAATATTCAAATGTTTTCCGACAAAAAGCAGTCACAACAAAGTCATTAAAAGGTTAGTTAACTTTAGAATTAACATTCTTTTTCTTTTATTTTTAGTTAGTTAGTAAATTGTAGTTAGATTTTTACAAAATAATGTGAATTTTGAAGAGTATATAATTGAAGATTTTTGGATGCGGCCTTATTAGATTACAGCTAATATAATGCGGCCTTCCAACATGAAAAGGTTCCCCACCTCTGGTCTTGTATTTTGGAAAGTCATAGACCCTTTGGAAACAGACCCTTCGGTCCAACCTGCCCACGCTGACCAGATACCTCAACCCAATCTAGTCCCACTTGCCAGCACCTGGCCTATGTCCTTCCAAACCCTTCCTTTCACATACCCATCCAAATGCCTTTTAAATGTTGAAATTGTACCAGTCTCCACCATTCCCTCTGGCAGCTCATTCCATACACATACCACCCTCTGCATGAAAAAGTTGCCCCTTAGGTCTCTTTTATATATTTCCCCTCTCACCCTAAACCTATGCCCTCTAGTTCTGAACTCCCCGACCCCAGGGAAAAGACTTTGTCTATTTATCCTATCCATGCCCCTCATAATTTTGTAAACCTCTATAAGGTCACCCCTCAGCCTCCGACGCTCCAGGGAAAACAGCCCCAGCCTGGTCAGCCTCTCCCTATAGCTCAAATTCTCCAACCTTGACAATATCCTTGTAAGTCTTTTCTGAACCCTTTCAAGTTTCACAACATCTTTCTGATAGGAAGGAGACCAGAATTGCATGCAATATTCCAAGTGGCCTCACCTATGTCCTATACAGCCACAACATGACCTCCCAACGCCTGTACTCAATACTCTGATCAATAAAAGAAAGCATACCAAACGCTTTCTTCACTAACCTATCTACATGTGACTCCACTTTCAAGGAGCTATGAACCTGCACTCCAAGGGCTCTTTGGTCAGCAACACTCCAGAGGACCTTACCATCAAGTGTATAAGTTCTGCTAAGATTTGCTTTCCCTAAATGCAGCACTTCCCATTTATCTGAGTTAAACTTCATTTACCATTTCTTTGGATTCTCCTTAATTCTATTTGCCAAAGCTATCTCATGTCCCCTTTTTGCCCTCCTGGTTTCCCTCTTAAGTATACTCCTACTTCCTTTATACTCTACTCAGGATTCACTCGATCTATCCTGTCTATACTTTACATACACATCCTTCTTTTTCTTAAACAAACCCTCAATTTCTTTAGTCATCCAGCATTCCCTATACCTACCAGCCTTTCCTTTCCCCCTAACAGGAATACACTTTCTCTGGATTCTTGTTATCTCATTTCGGCCCCAAAGTGCTCCCCCCACTAACACCTCAGTCACCTACCCTGCCTTATTTCCCAAGAGTAGGTCAAGTTTTGCACCTTCTCTAGTGGGTACATCCACATACTCAATCAGAAAATTGTCTTGTACACACTTAACAAATTCCTCTCCATCTAAACCTTAACACTATGGCAGTCCCAGTCTATGTTCGGAAAGTTAAAAGTTAAAAGTTATAACCACCCTATTATTCTTACAGATAGCTGAGATCTCCTTACAAATTTATTTCTCAATTTTCCTCTGACTGTTAGGAGGTCTATAATATAATCCTGATAAGGTGATCATGCCTTATCTAAATTGCCCGTGGTGTTATGTGAAGGGGTAAAGGTGGGGGCTGCTCTTCGGAGGGTCCGTGTGGACTTGTTGGGCCGAAGGGCCTGTTTCCACACTGTAAGTAACCTAATCTAATTAATCTAAGTAATCTAATCTAATCTAATCTTTCTTATTTCTCAGCTCCACCCAAATAACTTCCCTGGATGTATTTCCGGGCATATCCTCCCTCAGTACATCTGTAATGCTATCCCTTATCATAGACGTCACTCCCCCTCCTCTCTTGCCTCCCTTTCTATCCTTCCTGTAGCATTTGTATCCTGGAACATTAAGCTGCCAGTCCTGCCTATCCCTGAGCCACATTTCTGTAATTGCTATGATTTCCAGGTCCCATGTTCCTAACCATGCCCTGAGTTCATCTGCCTTCCCTGTTAGGCCCCTTGTAGTGTAATTTATTAGTCCTACATTGTCCCTACCTGCCCTGACTGTTTGACTCGTTTCTGTTCTCAACTGTACCAGTCTCAGATTGATCTCTTTCCTCACTATCTCTCTGGGTCCTCCCCCCCACCTTATTCATTTAAATCCTCCCAAGCAGCTCCAGCAAATCTCCCTGCCAGTATGCTAGTCACCTTCCAATTTAGGTGCAAACCGTCCTTCTTGTACAGCTCACTTCTACCCCAAAAGAGGTTCCAATGGTCCAAAATTGTGAATCCTTCTCCCATATACCAGCTCCTCAACCATGCATTCATCTGCTCTATCCTCCTATTCCTGCCCTCACTAGCTTGTAGCACTGGGAATAATCCAGATATTACTACTTTCGAGGACCTCTTTTTTAAGCCAAATCAAGGCAGGAGTTTCATGGTGAATGGTAGGGACTTAAGGAGTGTAATGGAATAGAGGGACCTTGGAGTTCAGCCACGGTTCTCTGAAAGTGGAGTCGCAAGTAGACAGGGCTGTGAAGAAGGCTTTTGGTACAGTGGCATTCATCAGTCAGGGCACTGAATATAGAAGTTAGGAAGTTATCTTGCTGTTGGCTTCACTTGGAGTATGGTGTTCAGTTTTGTTCACCTTGCTACAGGAAGGATATTATTAAACTGGAAAGAGTACAGAAGAAATTTACAAGGATGTTACCAGGACTCAAGAGTCTGAGTTATAGGGAGACTTTGTACAAGCCATTACTTTTTTCTTTAGAAAGTAGGAGACTGAGAGGAGTCTTAATGTACAAAATCATGACAGTTTGGATAGGGTGAATACTTGGGGAATTAAGGACTAGAGGGCATCAGTTTAAGGAGGGAGGGGAAAGAATAAATGGGAATCTGAGGGGCAGCTTTTCTTTTACACGGAGGGTGGTATGCATATGCCAACAGAAGTGGTTGAAGCGGGTACATTAATAACATTTAAAAGGCATTTGGACAAACACATGGATAGGAAAAGTTTAGAAAGATATGGGCCAAGTGCAGGGAAAAGGGGTTAAACTTGGTGGGCAGGACCAGTTTGGGCCAAAGGCCTGTCTCTGTGCTGTAGGACTCTAAGACTCTGATTTTATTTCTGTAAATCAGTCTCAAATTTTGCCTACTCTGTTGGAATATTTCAGCTGTGCTTTCAGCCTAAAATATTGACAGAGCAACAGACTGAAATACAGGCTGTCAAATTCCATTACCCACTAAAAATAAATACATACATCAGCTTTTGAATAAGTGTAATTGTGTAATTGTATTGAAAATAACTACAAAAGGTGTATTTAAATTGGGAAATTCAAAATGATTTAGGTTAACAGAAGTTAGCACAAAATTCATAGGCAGTGAATTGCCAAAATGCTTCACTGATCAAGATATTTTTGCTTCACAATGTTTTTGCTTCTTAAAGTCTTTAGCTTCAATGAAAGCCTTAAGAGGATTCACAGGCCAGAAAACTATCTGGTTTCTTTTTGGGAAGGAAATTTGCAGTCCTTAAACAGTCTGGCCTTTATGTGACCCCAGACCCACATGGTTGACTCCTCACTGCGCTCTGAAATAGCAGATGAAAGCCACACATTTGAACAGGAATGAGAGACGGACATTAAATGCTGGCCAAGCCAACAATGTACAGATGCTATGAACAAATAAAGGAACCTAATGTAGCTAAGTACTGAAGAAAAATGTAAAAATGCTAGAAATAGTTAGCAGGGCAGGCGGCATGTAGAAAGAGGAATGGGATTAAGGGGATTTTCCTCTTTTGAGAAGTTGCAGTCTCACAAGGAGTAGAATTTAGAATAAGTGGCCGCTGTTTTAAAATAAGAGGTCACCATTAAAACAGATTTTTTTTTCTCTCAGAGGGGCATGAGTCTTTGGAACTCTGTTTCTGGAAAAGGTGGAAGCAAATTATTTTAATTATTTAAAGATAGAGGTAGATAGATGTGTGTTAAGGAAGGGTGTAAAAAGTTAATAGGAGTCCACTGTCTGTCATTTATTTAAGTGATCTGGATGAGAATACAGGAAGCACGGCAAGTAAATTTGTGGATGACACCAAACCTGGTGAGATAGTACAGTGAGGAAGGTTGTCTAAGATTACAAAGTGATCTTGATCAATTTGGCCATTGGGCCAAGGAATGGCAGATGGAGTTTAATTTATTTAAACATGAAGTGTTGCATTTTAGTAAGACAAAGAAGAACAGGACTTACACAATTAATTGTAGAACCCTGGGGAGTGTTGTAGAACAGAGAAACTTAGGGTTCAGGTGCTTATTTCGTTGAAAGTTGCATCACAGTAGACAGTGGTAAAGAGGGTGCTTGGCACGCCTGCCTTCATTGCTCAGACCACTAAGCATAGGAGTTAGGAGGTCATGTTGCAGTTGTACAATGGGTTGGTGAAGCCACTTTTGGAGTTCTGGTCACCCTGCCATAGGAAGGATATTGTTAAATTGGAAAGGGTGCAGAAAAGATTTTAAAGGATGTTATCGCGACTAGAGGATTTGAGGTATAAGTACAGACTGGAGTACAGGAGTTTGAGGGGTGGCCTTAAAGAGGTTTATAAAATCATAGGGGCATTGCTAAGGTGATTGGCAAAGGTCTTTTCCCTAAGGTTGGGGAGTTCAAAACTAAGGGGCATAATTTTGAAATGAGAGGAGAGATTTAAAAGGGACATGAGGGGCAACATTTTCACAGAGTGTGGTTCTGATGTAGAATGAACTGCCAGAGGAAATTGCAGATGCAGGTACAGATGCAACAATTTGGATAGGAACATGAATAAGAAAGGTTTAGAGGAAAATGGGTCAAACACCAGCAAGTGGGGCTAGTTTGGGAAATTTGGTCAGCACAGATGAGTTGGACCAAAGGATCTGTTGCCATGCTGCATCACTCTACGGGTAAGTAGAAATGTGGATTTGAGATTACAATTACATGAGCCATGATCTTATTAAATGGTGGAATTAGCTCAAGGGGCAGATTGGCTTGCACATGCTCCTAGTTTGTAAGTTCATGTACAATTTTGATCTCCTCATCTAAGGAAGGAGATACTTACTATAGAGGGAATCAATGAAGGTTCACTAAAACGGATTTGTGAAATAACAAGATTGCCCAATGCGAAATGATTGGGGAGCTGAGGTTTGTACTTGCTGGAGTTCAGAAGACTGAGATCCCACTGAAGCATACAAAATCCTTAAAGAGGCTTGCCTGGGTAGATGCAGGAAGGATATTTCCTGTGGCTGGGTCTAGAAAGAATTGCAATCTCAGAATAAGGGATAGGCCATTTAAAACTGAGATGAGGAGGGATTTCTTCACTCAAAGGGTGGTAAATGTTTGGAATTCGCTACCCCAAATGGCTGTGGAAGCTCCAACATTTATTTCTATTCTTTCATAAAATGGGAGCATCACTGGTGGCCAGCTTATGTTGCCCATCATAAATGCCCTTGAACTGAGTAGCCTGATGGACCATTTTGGAGGGTTATTAAGAGTCAACCATATTGGGGTGACCTGGAGTCAGTTGTAGGCCAGACTGGGTAAAGATGGCAGATTTTCTTTGCTAACCAACTATTGTAGACCAGATGGGGTGTTAGGACAATCAAGGACAATTGACATGGTCACCGATACTGAGACCACCTTTGTATTCCAGGTGTATGGGGCAAAACGGTGGTTCAACGGTTAGCACTGCTGTGGAACCTGGGTGTAATCTCAGCCTTGGGTGACTGTCTGTGTGGAGATTGCACGTTCTCCTAGTGTCTGCGTGGGTTTCCACTCACAGTACAAAGATGTGCAGGTTAGGTGGATTGCCAAGCTAAATTGTCCATAGAATCTAGGGATGTGCAGGCTAAGTGGATTAACCATGGGAAATGCAGGGTTACAGGGATAGGTGCGAAGAGTGGGTCTGGGTGGAATACTGTTCGGAGGAGCAGTGAGAGCTTGATGGTCTGAATGGCCTGCTTCCACACAGTAGGGGTTCTCTGATTCTATGAATTGAAATTACATCAGGTGTGGTGATGTGAACTCATGCCCTCAAACACATTAAGATGAACCTATGGACTATTATTTCATTGACATTACCCCATCCTCTCTATATTAACAAGATTCAGCACACAGGTCAATAGATTTCTAGATACTAAATCAAAGGATAAACAGCACAGAAAAGTGCCCTTTAGTTATTGATTCCATGCTGGTCAAAAACAATCACCTAACTCATCATTCGAAGCGGCATTGAGTATAAGGATAGGCAAATTATAGTGCAGCTTTATAGAACTTAAGTTAGGCTACTCTTGAATATTGCGTACAGTTTTCCTGAAGAAGGGCCTGTGCCCGAAACGTCGAATCTCCTGTTCCCTGGATGCTGCCTGACCTGCTGTGCTGTTCCAGCAATAAAGTTTCAACTTTGATCTCCAGCATCTGCAGACCTCACTTTCTCCTCTGGTCACCACACTACCAGAAGGATGTGGCTGCACTGGAGAGGGTACAGAAAAGGTTTACCAGGGTGTTGCCTGATATTGGGGATTTTAGCTATGAGAAAAATTGGATAGACTGGGTTTGTTTTCACTGGAATGCAGGAGGTTGAGGGGTGACCTCGTAGAAGTTTATAAGATTGTGAATGCCATGGATAGAGTGGAAAGTATGAGGCTTTTTCCCACACTGGAGGGGTCAATTACTAGGGGACATAGGTTCAAGATGTGAGGGAGAAGTTTAAAAGAGATGTGCGAGGCAAGTTTTTCATACAAGGGTTGGTGAGTTGGAGGAGGTGGCAGAAGCAGACACACTAGCAGCATTCAAGAAACACATGGATGAATACATGAATAGGAAGGGGATAGAGGGATATGGATCCTGTAAGTGAAAACAGTTTTAGCATGGAAGAGGAAAGTATGGTGGCACAGGCTTGAAGGGCCAAGGGCCTGCTCCTGTGCTGCATTGTTCTTTGTCTTATAATTCACAAGGTGAAATGGCCAGAGGGAGAAAAACATAGGGAACAGCTGCAAAATGCTTTTTCAATTGACTACTTCAAATGATTCCAAACTAGGACCATTTTTATGATTAAACACTCCCAAAAACAGCGATTTTTGAGAAGATTTGTAGCTCAGGTTGATGATTAGTGTGTAAGTTAGAATGCTGTGCTGGAGGATTTGTTTTCAGATGTTTCACCAAAATCTCTAGCCACATTACCTTGCATCAAAGACATATCAGAAATGGCTTCCAGACTACTCAGACCCCTTAGCATCATGGTAGCCCACAAACCTACCATCACACTTAAACAGTGACTAATGAACCTAAAGATACTACCAGCAAATCTAACATCATTTACAAGATACCATGCAAGAACTGTAAAAAACACTATATCGGACAAACTAGCAGGAAACTTGCCACCAGGATACATGAACACCAACTGACCACCAAAAGACACTACCCACTATCACTAGTTTCTATACATACAGACAAAGAAGAACCTCACTTTGACTGGGACAACACACACAGCCTAAGATAGACAAAACAAAGGCACGCACAAGAATTCTTAGAGGCATGGCATCAACAAACACATAGGATCTAAATCTATCTACCTTCCCTTGAAAAAAAGGACCAGAAATGACATCACTCACCTGAAGAAACCTACAAGTAGAGAGGCAGGACATAACACCAGTGCTTCACCAGAGACTTTCACTGATGATGTTACCTAGTATGGTGACGAATCATCTGAAAACAAATCCTCCAGCTCAGCGAGCTAACTAAGATACTTATTCCCAAATAAGCAACAGAAAAACCTATAATGTCAGCTCCACTATGATGAGTGGTAACACTGCAAATTGGATTTCTCCACATGGTTCAGAAGATAGGGCAAAGACAACTGCTTGGGGATAAACTACTGAAATGTGTTTGTGTATTTCTCTTGGAAGTACAGCTAAGACGACCCACTCATAAATCAACCCTTTGAAGCTTTGATGCCACAGGGGGCTCATAATGCAGGAAACATTCTACAGCAGAACATCACTCACACAAGATTCTGTGACAGAACTGCATTACAATTCACTAGGTTCAAGGAAGTGCTTTCTGAGTTAATGAGATTAGATATTTAAATAGAGTACCAAGACAGAACTACTGTGTACAAAAACATTTTTAGCTTAAATGAGCTTTGGGTTTCTGTTGAAAACTGTTAGAACTATCAGGCATACACGAACTTTCTTGTATACCACAAAAACAAATATACATTTTTGTTCATTGAAGTGCTTTTCAAGCTCTGCTAATTTATATGAATGCATTTGAACTTGCTTTATGACCAGTTTTGTTTCAACAAATATATTTTATTTTGTGAAATATATTTATATTTGTGAAGGTACATTAAGATATCACAGTAAATGGCCTACCTCTCCTACTGAGAATGTGGAGAGGGTATAATCAAGTAGAGAAAGAGTTACGTTCTGAGTTTTATGAAACAAGAGATTCAGCTGAGCATGAATCAGATCAGATAAAGACTTGCAGTTAACAAGTGCTGGGGTGCTGGAGGCAAGGGTACTGGATTAACAAGATGGAAAAGCATTCATTATGTAGAGTCATTTAGCAATATTGGAAGCATTCGGTATGTATGGTCAGTTCAACAAGGTGAAAGGTATTCATTATGTGAAGGTAGTTAAGGTTCTGTACATTCATTGTGTAACACCAGATGGCTTAATCTTTGCTATTGACACTTGCTGATTGTAAAGGTCACCCAATAAATATGTATGTTGCCTTATCTGGATACTCTTCCATGTAAAATGACTATAGAATTCACTGAGAAACTGCTCTTCCAGAGAAGTCCATGAACTCATGTCTCAGTGCACATGGGCAATCATTCTTTCTCCCTCCAGGGCCCAGAATAAAGATGAAGAAGGTCTCCGAGTGTTTTGCTTAGGCAGGATGTAGCAGGGACGACACTACATCTTGGGAAGTTAAACAAACTATTCTGATCCCACTTTCCAGTACTTGGCCCATAGCTATCGCAAGTGCATATCTAAATACTTCTTAAATAGGACATAGTCAGGACTGCAGATGCTGGAGATCAGAGTCAAGAATGTGGTGCTGGAAAAGCACAGCTTGTCAGGCAGCATCCGAGGAGCAGGAGAATCGATGCTTTGGGTGTAAGCCCTTCATCAGAATTCTTTGCGTATTGTCCATATCTTTCTATTTCCTACCTGTCCATGTGTCTGTTCAATTGCCTCTTAAGTATGTTATGCTGCCTGCTTCTCCCACCTCCCTGTCAGCACATTCCAGGCAATTCCACCCTTGACGTAAAAGACTCGACTCGCACATGTCCTTTAAATTTTCTCCTCTCACCTTAAACCAATGCTCCTTAGTAGTTCACCCTGAGAAAAAGATTCCAACTATCCGACCTATCCGTGCTTCTCAGTTTTACATACTTCTATCAGGTCACTTCTCAGCCTTCCATTCTCAAACGAAAACAATCCAAATTTGTTCCATGTCTCCTTATAGCTAATATACTCCAATTCAAGCAACATCCTGTTAACCGCTTTAGCGCCTTCTCCAAAGTCTCCACATCCTTTCTGCAGTGTGGTGACCAGGACTACACACAATAGTCAAAATGTGGCCTAACTAAAGTCTTCTACAGTTGCAACACGATTTGCCAAATTTTATACCCAGTGCCCTGACTGATTAAAGCAAGTATGCCACTTTTGTTGCCACTTTCAGGAATCTATGGACTTGTACCGAAAGAACCCTTTGTATGTCATTGTTCCTAAGGGCCCTGCCATTCACAATATGCTTTCCTCTTTCATCTGACTTCCCAAGATGTATCATCTTATAGTTATCCAGATTAAACTCTATCTGATCTATATCCTTTGATAATCTTCCTCACTATCCACCTACTTTTTCAAACAAGTCATTTATTTATGTGTAACAAATGAGATCTCAGCACTGATCCTTGTGGAACACCATTGGTCATAGATTTCCAGTAGAAAACAACCATCCACAACTACCCTCTGTCTTCTACGACAAAGCCAATTTTGTAACCAAATTGCAATCTCACCATGGATACCATGTGAGTTAATATGGACCAGCCTATCAGAAGGGACAGTGCCAAAAGCTTTAGTAAAGTCCACATCCACAATATCATCCACCCTATCTTCATCACTTTGCCAAAAAACTTTAGTTTGTGAGACAAGACCTTCCCTGATAAAGTCACGCTGACTATCCCCTAATAAGTTGGTTCTTCTCTAAACATGAGTAAATCCTGTCCTTGGGAATCTTCTCCAATAATTTCCCTATAACTAATAGAAGGGTCACTGGTAATTTCTTGGATTATAACTGTAGTCCTTCTCCAAAAATTAAACAACACTGGCTATTCACCAGTCTTCTGGGATCCTGCCTGTAGCTAAAGAAGATATAAAGATTCCCTGAAATTTCCTCCCTTGCCTCCTTCAGTGTTCTGGGAGAGATCCCATCAACCCTGGTGACTTGTCTATCTTAATTCTTTCCAAGACAGCCAACACCTGCTTACTTTTAATATTTACATGCCTTAGACAACAACAAATTCCTCCCTAAACCTACCACCATCCATGTCTCTCTCCTTGCTGAATACTTATGCAAAGTACTCCTTAAAGGCCTCACACACTTCTTCTGGCTCCACGCATAAATTCTCCTTGAGTGGACCTACCCTTTCCCTCAATACCTTCTTGCTCCAAATAAATATGTAAAATGACTTGGGATTCTCCTTAATCCTATTTACCAATGACATTTCATGGTACCTTCTAGCTATCCTAACTTCTCATTTAAGTTTTCTCAGTTTCCTTTATACACTTCAAGGGTTTTGTTTGATTACAATTTCCTAAACATGACATATGCTTCATTTTTCTTTTTAACTAAATTTTCAATATCTCTTGGTTCCCAAATCTTGCCATCGTTATCTTTCATCCCTACAGGAACATGCCAGTCCTGAACTTTGATTAATTGCCTTTTGAAATATTCCCACGTGTCAGATGTGGATTTACCTCCAAACAGCCGAATCCAATCTAATTTTTCCAGTTCCTGCCTAATAGTGTTGTAATTAGCCTTCCCCATTGGCATCAAAGATCCTGGCACTAGGGGAGATACGTCAAAACTGGGGAAAGTTAACCTACTCCAACAACCTTATTGTTTTTAACATTATTCCATGATCTGCTTATCATAGAATCACAGAATAGATCAAATAATCCCTACAGTGTGAAAACAGGCCATTAGGCCAAACAAGTACACACCGACCCTCTGAACAATAATCCACCCAGATCCATTCCCTATTACTCTGCATTGCCCCTGACTAATGCATTTAACCAACACGTCCCTGAACACTGGGAAATTTAGCATGGCCAATTCACCAAATCTGCACATTTTTGGATTGTGGGAGGGAACTGGAGCACCCGGTGGAAACTCATGCAGACAGGGGGAGAATGTGCAAACTCCACATAGGCATATATCTGTTCCTTTATCTCCTGTTGGTTATTAGGAGGCCTATAGTACACCCTATTACAGTGATTGCACCTTGCTTATTCCTGAGTTCCAAAATTATGGCCTCACTGGATGAACTCTCCAAAATGTCTTCTCTTAGTACAGCTGTGAAATTCTCCTTAATTAGTGATGCAACTCATCTGTGCCTTTTACATCCCTCTCTATCATCACCCATGAAACACTACACCCTGGAATGTTGAGCTGCCTGTCCTGCCCTCCTCTCAACCAAGTTTCCGCAATGGCTACAATATTGTAATTCCATGTATTAATCCAGGCTATAAATTCATCTGGTTTACCTTTCATACTCTTTGCATTAAAACAAAGACACTTCTAACTGCCAGTCCAGCTGCATTCATAAACCTAGTTCTGCCCGTCTTTCCTATGAAACTGATTTGACTTAACACGACATTTTTCTCAATCACTCCACATACTGACTTAAATATTATGAGGATTTCTGCCTCTACCACCATTGCAGGCAGTGGGTTGCAGATTCCCAAATTCCTCGGGATTAAAAATATTTTTCCTTGCATTGTACTCTAAAACTTCTGCCCTTTACCTTAAATCTATGCCCCTGGTCATTGATGCCTACACCAAGGTGAAACGTTTCTTCCTGTCTACCCTATTTATGCCCCTCCTAATTTTATAAATCTCAATGTCTCCTCTCACTTCTAAGGAAAATAACCCTAGCTACTCTAATCTCTCTTCACAACTGAAACTCAGGCAACACCCTGGTAAATGGATGTAGGTTTGCTCGCTGAGCTGCAAGGTTCATTTCCAGATGTTTCATTACCCTACTAGGTAACATCTTCAGTGGGCCTCAGGCGAAGCAATGCTGAAAACTCCTGCTTTCTCTTTATATGTTTGGGTTCCTTTGGGTTGGTGATGTCATTTCCTGCGGTGAAGTCACTTCCTGTTCCTTTTCTCAGGGGGTGGTAGATGGGGTCTAACTCGATGTGTTTGTTGATAGAGTTCTGGTTGGAATGCCATGCTTCTAGGAATTCTCGTGCGTATCTTTGTTTGGCTTGTCCTAGGATGGATGTGTTATCCCAATCGAAGTGGTATTCTTCCTCATCTGCATGTGAGGATACTAGTGAGAGAGGGTAATTTCTTTTTGTGGCTATTTGGTGTCATGTATCCTGGTGGCTAGTTTTCTGCCTGTTTGTCCAATGTAGTGTTTGTTACAGTCCTTGCACAGTATTTTTTAAATAACATTAGTTTTGCTTGTTGTCTGTACAGGGTCTTTCAAGTTCATTAACTGCTGTTTTAGTGTGTTAGTGGGTTTGTGGGCTTCCATGATGCCAAGAGGTCTGAGTAGTCTGGCAGTAATTTTTGAGATGTCTTTGATGTAGGGCAGAGTGGCTAGAGTTTCTGGATGTGTTTTGTCTGCTTGTTTGGGTTTGTGGCTGAGAAATCAGCAGACTGTGTTCATTGGGTACCCATTCTTTTTGAACACACGGTATAGGTGATTTTCCTCTGCTCTGTGCTGCAGTGTGTGTTGGCTCGTTGAAATAATGTTCTGATGCAGCTTCGTTTGTGGGTATTGGGATGAATACTTCTGTAGTTCAATATTTGGTCTTTATGTCCAAATATTTCTGTAGATGCTGGTTTGAAGTTCCCCATTGGCTGTTCGCTCTACTGTGACATCTAGGAATGGCAGTTTGTTGTTGTTTTCTTCCTCTTTAGTGAATTTTATGCCAGTAAGAGTATTATTGATGGCCTTGAAGGTTTCCTCTAACTTGTTTCGTTTAGCGATGACAAACAGGCAGAAAACTAGCCACAGGATACATGACACCAACTAGCCACAAAAAGACATTACCCTCTCTCACTAGTATCCTCATATACAGATGAGAAAGGACACCACTTCGACTGGGACAACACATCCATCCTAGGACAAGCCAAACAGAGACCCACACGAGAATTCCTAGAAGCATGGCATTCCAACCGGAACTCTATCAACAAACACATCGAGTTAGACCCCATCTACCACCCCTTGAGAAAAGGAACAGGAAGTGACTTTATGAAGGAGATAACATCACCACAGGAAATGACATCACCAACCCAAAGGAACCCAAACCTATAAATAGAAAGCAGGAACTTTCTGCATTGCTTCGCCTGAGGCCCACTGAAGATGTTATCTAGTAAGGTAACGAAACATCTGGAAATGAACCTTGCAGATCAGCGCGCAAACTACATCCAAAACCTCAACCTGAGCCACAAATCTTCTCAAAACTCGCTAAAATCCTGATAAATCTCTGCACCATCTCCACTGCCACATATCCCTCCTATATTGTGGATTCCAGAACTGTACACAATTCTGTCCTATGGTCTGATCAATATTTTATGCAGTTCCAGCATAATCTCCCTGCACTTAAATTCCATGCCTTAGCTAACAAAAATAAGGATACCATATGCGTTCTTAAACCATTTTATTCACCTATGCTGACAGCTTAAGGGACCAGTATACATGCACACAAGGTCACTCCGTTTCTCAGTGCTTCCCAAGGTACAGGCAAAACAAAGTGTTGAAGATTAGCCATGGTCAGGTTTGAGGGGCCAAATGGCCTATTTATGTATTTTTATATTCCTGGACATTTTTAAATATGCCAAGTAATAATTTTAATTTCCTTACATTGCCCCAAAATTCTAGCAATTCAGAAAAATACTGCAATCATTTTCAACTTTGACTTCCTAACTTATGTGGAAATAATAATGTTAACAAGGTCAATAGAATTGTCGAAATTGGTAACCCTTGGGCAAACCCATGAAGTGGGTTTTGCAAAGAGACAAAATTTGGTTCTCAAACTGTAGCCAGATGCTGGAGCTGTGATTCTTTAAATATGTGTGACTGTTCTCTGTAACTTGCACCAAAAAATTAATTCAGAATTTTCAAAAGGATTCAGGCAGCATTTAGTTTATTAGATTAGATTCCCAACAGTATGGAATCAGGCCCTTCAACCCAACAAGTCCACAATGACCCACCGAAAAGTAACCCACCCAAACCCATTTAGCTACCCTATATTTACCTCAGACTAATGCACTTACCACTCTGGGCAATTTAACATAACCAATTCACCTGTTCTGCACATCTTTGGATTGTCAGAGGAAACCGAAGCACCTGGAGGAAACCCACGCAGACACTAGGAGAATGTGCAAACTTCTCACAGACAGTCGCTCGAGGTGGGAATCGAGCCGAGGACCCTGGCGCTGTGAGGCAGCAGTGCTAACCACTGAGCCACTGTGCCACCCCGATTACATCCACAGTTTTCAATGGCGAATGCATCTTTCTTTTTTTCTAGTCAGCTTGAAATCAAATGTGACCATATTTGAATGTGGTCCCCATCACTGAAGACATACAGTTTCTCTGACAGAACAAGCCTACCTTTTGATTTGCCTCAATTTCATCTCGTATTCCCTGGTTTACTGCTATTCTTGTCAGTGATCTATGGTAGAATTCAAATAAAATATTTTAGTAACACAAATTATATGACATCTTCTTTTCTCTGCTCTGAGATTTGTCTTAGATAAACATGAATACTGGGACTCGAGTAAGTTCTGTCTGTGTCTCTCTTTTGGTCATCGTTCAAACCATATTAAGCAAGCTAATGGATCTGGAAGAATTGCAATAGTATAATACAGTGGCAAATAACAGATCTTGTAAATGTGACTTGATGGAAAGTCAGCACTTGGTTATGAAGACAATGTGCAATAATTGGATGTAGTGAGTGTTCTGGGATGGTCCATACTGCAAGTGCATCCTCCATTAGTTCTTCAATTTTGCCTTGACATTTATATGAGATGCAATTGTAAATTATATGTCTGAATTTAATGAACAAAGTTTGTCATTAGCAATAACAAACTGAGTGCACACATTCGGGTTTAAGACTTTTGTTTTCATGGACAGGAATATACATGGACAACTTTATACCCACTGCATCACAAAAGCTACCACACAAACACATAAATATATCATTAGAAGCAGAAAGTGGTCACTTGGCCCTATATGCTTTCTCCGTCTTTCAGTAAACTGAGGTGATTATCCCACAACCCTACATATTCTCAATATCCTTTCTTGTCAAGATCCATCTATCTCTGCCAATGTTCAAGGACTCTATTTCCACTGCCTTTTCAGGAAGGGAGCTCCAAAGATGCATGACTAAGAGAACAAAATCCTCATTTTTACTGTCTTAGATGGGTGACTCTTGATTTTGAAACAATGACCACCTCATTCTGGATTCTCCCGCAAGAAGAAACATCCACTCCAGGATCCTATATGTTTCAATCAAGTTACCTCTTACTCGTTTAAACTCTAGTGGATACAAACTCAGCCTGTTTGACATTTCCTTAGAAGATAATGTGAGCTATTCTGGGTAAATCTGCACTTTACCGCTGAGCTGTTACTATAAAGGAAGGAAGGCAATGACCTAGTGGTATTGTTGCTAGCTGAGTAACTCAGAGACCCAGGAAATGTTCTGAGCAACTGGGCTCAAATCCCATCATAGGACATGGTGGAGTTTGTATTCAATAAAAGAAATCTGGAATTACAAATCTAATGATAACTGTGAAACTGATGATTATTGTCTGATCTGCATATGACAGCAAACTGGCTGACTTTTAACAGCCGTCAGAAATGGCCAAGCAGGCCATTCAGTTAAATCAACCACATGAAAGGAGAATGAAACAGTGGGCCATCTGGTATTGACTTAGGCATTGGAAATAACACAGCAAAGACAGCCCTGCCAACCCTGCAAAGTCCTCTTTACTAATATCTGGCACAGGTGCCAAAATTGAAAGCATAGTCTAACAGACTAGTCCAGCAAAAGCCTTACATAGCTGCAATCACACACACAGAATCATACCTTATACATGTCCCAAAAAAACACAATCATAAGATATAGGAGTAGAATTAGGTCATTCAGCCCATCAAGACTGTAGTGCTGGAAAAGCACATCAGGATTCCTGATGAAGGACTTATGCCTGAAACGTTGATTCTCCTGTTCCTTGGATGTTGCCTGCCCTGCTGTACTTTCCAGCACTACATTCTCGACTCTGAGCTCCAACATCTGCAGTCCTCACTTTCTCCATTCAGCCCATTGAGCTTGCTTTGCCATACAATTATGGCAGATATATTTCTGAGTTCTATTCTCCTGCCTTCTCCCTGTAACCCTCAGTCCCCTTAATAATCAAGAACCTACCCCTCTCTGTCATAAATTCAATCAATGACATGGCCTCCTCAGCCCTCTGCAGTAATAGATTACACAGATTCATCACCCTCTGGCTGAAGAAATTCCTTCTTATATCAGTTTTAAAGAGTCATTCCTTCATTCTGAAGTTGTGCCTTTGAATGCTAGTCTCTCCTATTTGTGGAACCATCCTCTTCACATCCACTCTATGCAGATCTCTCAGTATTCTATAAGTTTAAATAAGATCCCCGCTATCCTTCTAAATGCCATGAAGTACAGACCCACAGTTTTCATGTACTCCTTATATGACAAGCCCTCCACCCCCAGGGTCATTCCTGTAAACCTCCTTTGGAGGCCAGCACATCGTTCCTTAAATAAGGGGATTAAAACTGCTCACGATATTCCAAATATATTCTGACAAGAGCTTTATACAGCCTCAGCAGTAAACCTCTGCTCTTGTATTCTAACCACCTTGAAATGAATGCTAACATTGCATTTGCCTTCCCTATTGCTAATTAAACCTGCATGTTAAGAGAAACCTGAATTCGGACTTCTAAGTCCCTTTCTGATTCAAATTTCCAAAGCCTTTCCCTGTTTGTAAAATAGTCTACGTCTCTATTCTTCCTCCCAAAATACATGACATTTCACTTTCCACATTTATTCCATCTACCACTTCTTTGCCCACTCTCCTAATCTGTTCAATTCCTCTGCAGCTTCCCCACTTCCTCATCACTACTTGTCTCTGCATCGATCTTTGTGTCATCTACAAACTTAACAACAATGCCATCAGTTCCTTCATCTAGATCGTTAATGCATAATGTGAATAGTTGTGGACCCAACACGGACCTTTGCAAAGCTCTACTCATAACTAGCTGCCATCCTGAAAAAGTCCCTTTATCTCCATTGTCTATTATATGCCAGTCAGCAAATCCTTTATTCATGCCAGTACCTGCCCCTAACACTATGGTCTCTTACCTTATTTAGCAGCCTCCTCAGCAGCAGTTTGTCAAAGGCCTTCTGGAAATCCAAATAGATTCAAATGGATGTCACTGGCTTTTCTTTGTCTAATTTGCTCATTACTTCATCACTTCTTCAAAAGAATTCTAACAGAGTTGTTAAGAATAACAACTCTCTTTGATGAAGCCCTATTTTCCCATGCACTTCCATGTATTCTGTAATCTTATCCATAATAATGAACTCTAAAATCTTACCAGCGTTCAAGATCAGGCTGATGAGTCTATAATTTCGTATCTCCTCTCTTGCCCTCTTTTTAAATAGGAGTGTTATATTAGCCATTTTCCAGTCCACTGGTACTTCTCAGGTTTCAGTGATTCTTGACAGATCACTATCAATGCCTCTTCAGCTATTGCCCTCAGAACCTTGGATGCAATTCATCCGGTCCAAGTGTTTATCCACCTTCAGGACTTCCAGCTTTCCTGCTACTTACACTACACTCAACTCTGCACCCAGCTGTCTTGGATTTCTGGTATAGTATTGATGTCTTCCGCTGTGTCTTCAACCTGTTCAGTTCCTCTGCCATTTCTTTGTTCCCCAGTACTATTTCTCCAGCCTCTTTTTCTAGTGGTCCAATGTCCACTTTTGCTTCTCTCTCTTAACGTTTGTGTATCTAGAAAAGCTCTTTTATATTACCTTCCAGCTTACCCTCATATTTCAGTTTCTTCCCTCTTACTGCTTTTTTAGTTGTCCTCTGCTGGTATTTAAAGAGTTCCAAATCCTCTGGCTTCCCACTAATCTTCACCAAATTGTATGCTTTCTCTTTTGCTTTTAGGCCATCACTGACTTCCGTTGTCAGCCATGGTTGCCTCATCCTCACCTTGGTATATTTCTTCTTCCTTGCGATGAACTTCTGTAGTACCTCCCGAATTATGCTTTGAAATTCCTGCCTTTGCTGCTTAACCGTCTTTCCTGCTGGGTTCCCTTCCAACCAACTCTGGCCAGCTCCTCCCTCACATCCTTGTAGTTACACCTATGCAACTGTGACATTGTTGCTTCTGATGCAAGCCTCTCCTTTTCAAGGAGTGAATCTATCATATTATGGTCACTGCTCCCTAAAGGGTTTCTTCACTTTAAGCTCCCTAATGAAGTCTGCCTCATTACACATCACCTCTAAGTATGTCCTGCCCCACCTGTAGGGATGGCATACTGTCACAGGCACAGTGCTGTACATTCAGGACAGAGTTGCCCGAGGAGTCCTCAATGTTGACTTTGGACCCCATGAAGTGGCTTGGTATCAGGTCAAAGCTTCTCCTGTTTACCTCATAACTTCAACCTTTGGCAGATGAATCGGTACTCTTCCAAGTTGAACAACACCTAGAGGAAAGACTGAGGGTGGCAAGAGCACAGAATGTACTCTGGATGAGGGACTTCAATGCCTACCACCAAGAGTGATTCAACAGCACCACTACTGATTGAGCTGGTCAAGTCCTGAAGGACAATCCTGCTAGATTGTGTCAGTAGCACGTGTTGAGGGAACCAACAAGACGGAAAAACATACTTGATCTCATCCTCACCAATCTTCCTGCCACAGTTACATTGTCCATGTCAGTATCTACAAGAATGGCTGCTACATGGCCCTTGTGGAGATCAAGTCCCACCTTCAGACTGAGAATACCCTCCATTGCGTTGTGTAACACTATCACTGTGCTAAACGACTTTGAGCAGACCTAACAACTCAAACTGAGCAACCACAACTTGTCATCCACCCCTGCTGCCACCCCTTGATAGAAGGTGTCATCACAGTGCTATCATGCAGCAATAACCAGCTACTGATGCTCCATTTTGGTTCTGCCAGAACCACTCAGCTCCTGACCTCATTTGAGCCTTGATCCAAATGTGGTCAATAGATTTTAATTTGAGAGATCAAGTGAGACTGACTTGGCCTTGACTGGCATTTGACAGAATGTGGCATCCTGGAACCCTAGAAAAAAAAGAGAATCAATGGAAATCAGGGGACGATAAAGTTGCCATAGTCGCAGAGGACCATAGAAACAGAAGACTTGTGGTTTAACCTCAGGGTCAGGTAGGAGGACAGACTGCATAGTAACCTCAGCCAATATGGGAATTGAATCTGTGCTGTTGGCGTTACTTTGCATCACAAACTAGCTATCCAGCAGAATGTGCTAACTGACCCTCTTATCAGGTTGTAGTCATATCTGACACAAAGCAAGATGGCTGTGGTTGTTGGAGATCAGTCATCTCAGCTCCAGGACATCGCTGCAGCAGATCCTCAGAAGACTGTCTTCAGCTCAAGTATCTTCAACTGCTGCATCAATGATCTATCATCAGGTCAGAAGTGGGGGTATTCACAAATGATTGCATAATGTTTAGCACTATTCTTGACTGCACAGATAATGAAAACGAAATAACTTCACAGATGCCAGTATCCTGTCACCAAGTCACCCTTTATCTACACATGAACAATACTGCCTATTCAGATTCAGCTCTCAGGGTGCCAGAATCTCTGACACTCCTATTTTAAATCTATCAGTCAGGGCTACCTGATTGGATCAGGTTAACAGTTCCAATTAGGGAGCTCATATTCTATGAAGTCTACCTGGATGACTTTGAAAATCACTACATCCCTCTCCCTCTGAGTCTGATAACATATTCTGGTCCTTTTTTTTTGGAGAGCTTCCTGGAATGTTTTAGCACTGGATCAGCTTCCTCCGACTCAGCATCTGATAGGGGAGGTATGCAACGCACAGGAGCTTGCCTCTTGTGCCAGGAGCACCTGAAAGAATTCCTTCTCTCTTCCGATGTCAACGTGGCTACATCCATCATGTCCATCTCGGATTTAGAAGATTCGTCAATACTTAACAGAGAGGGTGAACCCAGAAGTTCTGCAAGCCTTTCCAATTGTTCCAAGGGCAGGGCATGTTTTGCCCATGCACCGTTTGCAAATTTGTTTGCTTTCATATGGTCATGTGCTTGTTCAGGACCATCGCACGAACTTTATATGTCACTGGTACTGACATTGAATCAACCATCTGTCTTATGGATGCAGGGCCATTTCCATGATTTTTACACAACTTTGACTCCTGAATCAAACTGCTTCTCTTGCTTGATGGAGTCTTACCTTCAGCCATTGCCAGTCTTCATGCATTTCACCCTTCCCCCAGGTCTGGGAAGATCAGACTTAGCCATTACCAACCATTAGCCAGTGCCATCCCCATAGTTGCATATGAGGTATTCAAATAAGAACTGACTGCTTGATATCTAGTAAGGTTATAGGCTGTTTCTTTCCTTCTCCAAAAACCGGGGCTTATCCATGCAACCATTTCAAAGGTTGACCCTTTTGTAGGAGTTGATACAAAAGTGCCAGGATGGAGTCCAGGTTATTTATGAACTTTCTATCATAATTTACTAGCCCAAGAAATGACCTAAACTCTTGCAGAGATGTGAGAGCCGAGGCATTTTTCATCACCAATCACTCTATGTTCACTCTATTCATCGCCAATGCTCAGTAGCAGCAGATATTTAACAAGCTCCTTATTCAGAATATTCCAAATCCATGATCACTATCATCTGGAAGAATAAGGGCAGCAGTTACATGGGAACAGAAAAATCTGTAAGTTCCCCTCACCATCCTGACTTGGAAATATATTGGCATTCCTTCAGTGTTACGGGGTCAAAATCTTGGAATTCCTCCCTCAGTAGCACTGTGGTATTACATACACCAGATGGGCTGCAGCAGTTCAACAGAAGCTCACCATCATCTTCTCAAGGGCAACTAGAGATGGGCAATAAATGGTGGCCCAGCTAGTGATGACCAAATCCCATGAGTGAGTGGATAGGTGGAGATGGAGCCTAGAAAGAGGGATACTCGAAAGGGATGGGTGGCAGGAGGATTATTGCTAGTAAGCTACAACAGAAGAAAAGCTGGACAAGTGATAATGAGGTAATGTTATTGAACTTGTCTTTCCATTTTTTTTAACCACACTCTGGTCCTGTCATGATATGGGTTGCTTTCAGCACAGCGAACCCATTCTCATCCAGTCTTAGTCCTATTACCACATTACATGGATTGCTTTCAGCAGAGCCTATCTATTGTCTCCAATTCTTAGTATTCATTATCGCTTATAAAGCTTTTCTTCTGTCCCGATTTACTATCAATAATTCCCTTATATGCTTACCTTTTTCATATCTCCATAGCTCCGGGCTCAAATTCCACTTAACCACACACCGGAAATGTTATCTCTGCTTTGTCCCCACAGATGATGCCAGGCCTAATGAGGTTCGCTTTCAATCTCTTGTTTTCATTTCAGTACTCTAGCATATGTCATTCTTTGTTTTCCTATAGTATCTTGTTAACTGATTAATCAATCTTACAACCTTAGTTATTTCCCTTTTATCTGAAAAGTGTGTCTACAAGTCAGCATCACTCATGAAGCAGAATGAGATATATGCAACAATTGAGCATAATTGTGAAGCAACTGAGAATGCAAACCTGTATTAGAAGTGCAGCAATGGCAGGAGATAAAAAAAATAGTAGTCGGCAGCCCATTTCAACCTGTTAGTACCTGTCAGAGCCAGTTTAATGCCGCAGGAAAAAAATGTAGGTGATGAGTGGGTGTTTCTTCTGTGGCTGTTTTAATTGGCTAAGTGGTTTAAATCAGAAAATGTTAATACAGCTGGGGAGAGTAAAACTTCAATTAAAATATTTAACATCCAAATTAATTAAATTAAATAGAGATTGCTGGACAGGCAACATATTGTAGTTGTAATATCGGAGAATTGGTGATCAGCACTGCAATCCATGATGACCACATTTACTGCAAGTTTTGCTTGCTCGAAGAACTTTGACTCAGAAGGGTGAGTTGCTAACTTTCATATTTCAGGGAGAGGGTCCATTACCTGGACACATAGTTTGAGGAGATAGTCATAGCTCTTAGGTTAATTATATCACATAGAACATTACAGCGCAGTACAGGCCCTTTGGCCCTCGATGTTGCGCCAACCTGTGAAACCAATCTAAAGCTCAGCTAACCTACACTGTTCCATTATCATCCATATGTTTATTCAATGACCATTTAAATGCCCTTAAAGTTGGCGAGTCCACTACTGTTGCAGGCAGGGCATTCCACGGCCTTACTATTCTCTGAAAAAAGAACCTAACTCTGACATCTATCCTATACCTATCACCCCTCAATTTAAAGCTATGTCCATTCGTGCTAGCCATCACCATCTGAGGAAAAGGACTCTCACTGTCCACCTATCTAATCCTCTATCATCTTGTATGCCTCTATTAAGTCACCTTTTAACCTTCTAACAAAAACAGCCTCAAGAGTCTCGGACTTTGCTCATAGGACCTTCCCTCCATACATCCTGGTAAATCTCCTTTTGCACCCTTTACAATGCTTCCACATTCTGTGTATAATGCTGCAAACAGAACTGTACGCAATACTCCAAGTGCAGCCGCACCAGAGTTTTGTACAGCTGCAACATGATCTCATGGCTCCGAAACTCAATCCCTCTACCAATGAATGCTAACACACTGTACAACTTCTTAAAAACCCAACCAACATGGGTGGCAACTTTCAGGGATCTATGCACATGGACACCGAGATCTTGCTGCTCATCAACACTGCCACAAATCTTACCATTAGCCCAGTACTCGGTATTCCTGTTACTCCTTCCAAAGTGACTCACACTTTTCCACATTAAATTCCATTTGCCACCTCTCAGCCCAGCTAGGCAACTTATCTATGTCTCTCTGTAACCTGCAACATCCTTCAGCATTGTCCACAACTCCACTCACTTTAGTGTCATCTGCAAATTTACTAACCTATCCTTCTGCGCCCTCATCCAGGTCATTAATAAAAATGACAAACAGCAGTGGTCCCAAAACAGATCCTTGCAGCACACCACTTGTAACCGAACTGCAGGATGAACATTTCCCATCAACCACCACCCTCTGTCTTCTTTCAGCTCGCCAATTTCTGATCCAAACTGCGAAAGCACCTTCAATCCCATGCCTCTGTATTTTCTGCAATAGCCTAGCATGGGGAACCTTATCAAATGCTTTATTGAAATCCATATATACCACATCCACTGCTTTACCCTCATCCACCTGTTTGGTCACCTTCTTAAAGAATGCAATAAGCTTTGTGAGACATGGTCTACCCTTCACAAAACCGCTTTGACTATCCCTAATCAAATTATTCCTTTCTAGATGATTATAAATCCAATCTCTTATAATCATATCTGAAACTTTGCTCTCAACAGAAGTAAGGCTCACTGGTCTATCATTACCAGAGTTTCCTCTACTCCCCTTCTCGAACAAGGGGACAGCATTTGCTATCCTCCAGTCTTCTGGTATTATTCCTGTAAACAATGACAACATAAAAATCAAAGCCAAAGGCTCTGCAATCTCCTCCCTACCTTTCCAGAGAATCCAAGGATAAATCCCATCCGGCCCAGGTGACTTATCTATTTTCACACTTTCCAGAATTGCTAACACCTCGTCCTTATGAACCTCAAACACAACTAGTCTAATATCCTGTGTCACAGTATTCTCCTCGACAACATTAGTATTCACACAGGAGAAAGACAATGAAAAATACTCATTTAGCACTTCTCCTATCTCTTCAAACTCCACACACAACGTCCCACTACTTACCCTCTTCTTATCTTCCTCATTTTTTTTATTCCTGACTCACCTATAGAAAGCTTTCGGATTTTCCTTGATCCTACCTGCCAAAGACTTCCCATGTCCTCCCCTGGCTCTTAACTCTCTCTTTAGGTCCTTCCTAGTTAATTTGAAACTCTCAAACACCCGAACTGAGCCTTCATGTCTCATTTTTACATAAGCTTCCTTCTTCCTCTTTACAAGAGATTCAATTTCTTTAGTAAACCACGGTTCCCTTGCTTAAACACTTCCTCCCTGCCTGTCTGGTACATACTTATCAAGGACACACAGTAGTTGTTCCTTGAACAAGCTCCACATTTCAATTGTGCCTATCCCCTGCAGTTTTCTTCCCCATCCTATGCATCTTAAATCTTGCCTAATTGCATCGTAATTGCCTTTTCCCCCAGCTATAACTGTTGCCCTGCAATATATATCTAACCCTTTCCATCACTAAAGTAAATGTAACCAAATTATGGTCAATATCACCAAAGTGTTCACCTACCACCAAATCTAACACCTGGCCGAGTTCATTACCCAGTGCCAAATCCAATGTGGCCTCGCCTCTTGTTGGCCTATCTACATACTGTGTCAGGAAACTCTCCCACACATTGGTTAAAAATTGACCCACCAAAGTACTCTAACTATAGCATTTCCAGTCAATATTTGAAAAGTTGAAGACCCCCATAACAACTACCTTGTTATTTTCACTCCTATCCAGAATCATGTTTGCAATCCTTTCCTCGACATCTCTGGAGCTATTCAATGGCCTATAGAAAACTCCCAACAGGGTGACCTCTCCTTTCCTGTTTCTAACCTCAGCCCATATTATCTCAGAAGACGAATGCTTGAACGTTTTTTCAGCCACCATAATACTGTCCTTGACTAACAATGCCACATCTCCCACTCTTTTACCATTTTCCCTGATCTCACTGAAACATCTAATTCCCGAAACCTGCCACAACCATTCCTGTCCTTTCTCTATCCATGTCTCCAAAATGGCCACAACATCGAAGTCCCAGGTACCAGCTCATGCTGTAAGTTCACCACCTTATTCTGGATGCTCCTGGCATTGAAGTAGACACACTTCAAACCACTTTCCTGCCTGCCAGTACACTCCTGCAATCTTGAAGCCTTCTTCACAACCTCACTACTCTCACTACTGTACACTGGAGCGACAATTCAGGTTCCCATCCCCCTGCTGAATTAGTTTAAACCCTCCTGAAGAGCATTAGCAAATTCCCCCACCCTCCTCCCCAGGATATTGGTACCCCTCTGATTCATCCCGTTTATAGAGGTTCCACCTACCCCAATTACTCAGGTATCTGAATCCCTCCTTCCTGTACCATCCCTGTAGCCACATGTTCAACTGGTCTCTCTCTCCTTATTCCTCGCCTCACTAGCATGTGGCACAGGTAACAAACCAGAGATAACAACACTGTCTGTTCTAGCTCTAAGATTCCACCTTAGCTCCCTAAATTTCTGCCTTATATCCCCATCCCTTTTCCTACTTATGTCATTGGTGCCTATGTGACCACAACTTGGGGCTGCTCCCCCTGCCCCTGAAGGATCCTGAAAACACAATCAGAGTTATATCAAGTTTGGTCTGTGGTCAGGGCCAGGGGGTATGTTTGTGAATAAGGCAGGTACAGGGATCTCAAATTTAGCTTTGGAGGAGCAACAGGCACAGCCTTCCCATTGATGCAAGATTCTTGCTTCTAGTCTAAACGAGGGCACAGACTGCAGGGAGGGTGAGGGAATTGGCCACAACACAATTGTCAAGAATACCATTCAACTGGAGGGAGAAAAGAAAAATGCAGTCTTAATAGGGGACAGCATAGTTATGAGAATAGATACTGTTCTTTGTAGAAAAGATAGATTCTCAAAGGCTGTGTGGGTGTATCTGCTGCCAAGGTTAACAAAATTTCTCCTGGATTGGAAAGGAAATTTGAGTTGATGGGGAAAGATCCAGTTGTTGAGGTCCATGTGGGTACTACTGATTTGGGCAGAACCATGAAAGAGTTTCTATTGAGGGATTCCAACATATCAGAGCTAAATTAAAAACAGTTAATAATGTCCGGATTCCTGTTTCAGCTATATGGATATTGGCATGGGTAAACTAACAGAAATAAACTTACAGATAACAGAATTAATTCAGAGTTAGAAGTAAATGCATGGTTCAAAGACTGTGTGAAAGAAATGGTTTCTATTTCATGGGGCATAGGCACCAATATTGAGGAAAGAAAGAGCTGCTCCACCGGGACTTGCTACATTTAAATCAAAAGGATCAGTGTCCTGGCGAATCCTACATCCATGGTCATAGATCATGCTTTAAACTAATTAAGGGGGATGAGTTCAATTGAAGGGAAGTTTAAAGAACATAAAAGAGAAAGCAGAGGTGCAGGGTGGTGAAGAGGCAAATGATAATCAAAATGTGACAGGAAGGGGCAAAACTATAAGTACAAGAGTAGAAATATACTTGATAGCTATTACAGAGATATGGTTGCATGGTGACCAAGACTGAGAATTAAATACGCATGCATTTCAGAAAAAAATGGCAAAAATAAAAAGGAGATAGCATAGCTTTGATAATAAAGGATAATATCAATGTGGTTGTGAGTAATCATATAGTGCAATGGATCACGATGTGGAATCAGTTTTGGTGAAAATAAGGAATAGCAAGGGACAGAAGTCATGTATGGATGTAATCTACAGACCCCTGAAGAATTTCCTCATTGTAGGACAAAGTACAAATCAGGAAATAATGGAGACATGTAAGAACAATCATTTGTGATTATAATTTGTCGACTGGTCAAATGGTATGGATAAGGTAACACAGAATTTGTATAGTTCATCAGAGACTGTTTCTTAGACCAGTAGAATCTACCTAGCAACATGCTAATGAGACAGGAATAGTAAGAGATCTTATATTTAAGCAATCTCTAGGGGATATTGATCACAGCATGGTAGTGTTTCAAATTCAGAGTAAGGGAGAGCAACCTGGGTCTGAAACCAGTGTCATCAACTTAAATAAGGGCAATACCAAAGGTATGAAGAAGTTGTATAAACCAAGCCAGAAAAATAGATTTAAGGGGTAAATCAGTGAATGAGCAAAGACAGACATTTAAGCATCTTGCTCAGTGAAACTTTCTTCCAATCAATATTAAGGATGAGAAGGATGAACCACACATGATTAACGAAGACAGTGCCCAATCAAAAACTAAGGCATACAAAGGAGTGAAATCTATTGGTTAAAATAAAGGAGAACATTGATTATGAAAGGAAATAGGCAGAAAAAAAAACAAACTGCAAGAGCTTTTACGGGCATACCAAAAAAATACAGTAGCTAAAGCGACTGTGGGACCCCTAGAGGATGTGCCTGGAGAACTGATAATGATATGATAGATAATTTGATAATAGATCGATAATAAACTAATATTGTGTTTGGGTCTTCTCAGTGAAGTACACTACAAACATGCCAAACATAACATTGAAGCAAAGTGCTAATGGTGAGGAAGTTTCCTGTAACAGTTTCTAACACGAGGGCCAAAAACTTTGAGAAATTAATGGAAGTTACCAGCACTTGACAGGTATATATGGGAAGTAACTGTAGAAGTAGTAGAGGCATTGAACAAAACATTCCACAACTCACTGGATTCTAGGAGCAATCTAGCGATTGGAAAATTCAAAATGTGACATCCCTGTACGAGAAGGGAGGGAGACAGAAAACCAGGAATCTGTTGGCCAGTTAGTCTAACATTGGTCATTGGGACAACACTACAGTCCATTATTAAGAAAAAGGTAGCAGGACATTTAGAAAACCTTAATACAATCAAACCAAATAAATATGGTTTTAGGAAAGGATAAACATGTTTGACAAATTTGCTTGCGTTCTTTGAGGATATAGCAAAGCAAAGTTGATAAAGGGGAACCAGTAGATCCAGTGCATTTGCATTTCTAGAATGTATTGAAAAATGTGCCACATAGAAGTTTACTGGAAAAGATAGGACCACACGGGATTTGGGCTATGTATTATCATGGATTGAGGATTGATTAACACACGGAAGACAAAAAACCAGGATTAACTGGTCTTTTTCATGTTGTAAAGACATAACTAGTGAAGTGCCACAAATCCTAGAGCCTTACTTATTTACTATCTGAAGTAAGAATCTGAAGAGGACAGAATGTTGCATATCTAATTTTGCTCGAGACAAAAATAGGTGAGAGGGCACATTTTGAGGGTGGCATGGTGTCTCAATGGTTAGCACTGCTTTCTCACAGCACCAGGGATCCAGGTTCATGTCCAGCCTCATTTGACCATATGCGTGGAGTTTGCACATTCTCCCTTTGTCTGCATGGGTTTTTTCTGGATGCTCTGGTTTCCTCCCATCGTTTAAAGAAATGCAGGTTAGTTGGTTTGGCCAAATTGCCCATAGTGTCCAGGGATGTGTAGGTTAGGTGTATTAGCCATGAGACACGCAGGGTTATCGGGATAGGAGAGGGATGAGTTTGGGTAAGATGTTCTTCAGAGAATTGGTGTGGACTTGTTGGGCAGAATATCCCGTTTCTATGAATTCTACATGGGGATATAGACTGAGTGAGTGGGTAAAACTTTGGCAGGTGAAGTTTGATGTATAGTTAGGGCTCTGTACCCATATATATGCAGTTATGCACTTTGATAGAGAGAATCAAAAGATAGATGAGTATTTAAATGGTGAGATAATCCAAAAAGTGCAGAACAGAAGGATATGAGTGTTCTTGAGAATGAAATAGATGATGTTATCTAGTAATTATGAAGGTAAATAGAATTTTGTCCTTTATTGCTAGGGTGGGGGTGTATTGGAGTTTAAAACTAGTGAAACCTTTTTACAACTGTACACTGTTATGGTGAGGCTGCAGCTGGAATACAATGTACAGTTTTGGTCCCTCTATCTCAGAAAGGTTATATTGGCCCTGGAGCCAATTCAGAAGAGATTCACTAGGTTGATTCCTGGAATGAAGAAGTTGACTTACAAAGAATGGCTAAAACAGGGTAGGCCTTTATTTATTAGATTTTAAAAGAATGAGGGATGATCATATTGAAACGTAGATGATTCTGAGGGGTCTTGAAACAGAGTAGATGCTGAAAAGAGGTTCCCACTAGTCGGGTCATCTAGAACTAGGGGAATGGTGATCAATAAGGGGGCACTCATTTAAAGCTGAAATGCAAAGAAATTCCATACATAACAGTGTAGCAAATGTCTGGAGTTCTCTTCCCAGAGGGTTTTGGAGGATAGATCATTGAATGTATTTAAAGAGGAATTAGACAGACCTTTGAAATGTCAAAGAGTTGAGGGCTACAAGGAGTAGGAGCAAGTGAGGACTGCAGATGCTGGAGATCAGAGCTGAAAATGTGTTCCTGGAAAAGCGCAGCAGGTCAGGCAGCATCCAAGGAGCAGGAGAATTGACGTTTCGGGCATGAGCCCTTCTTCAGGAAGGGCTCCTGAAGAAGGGCTCATGCCCGAAACATCGATTCTCCTGCTCCTTGGATGCTGCCTGACCTGCTGCGCTTTTCCAGCAACACATTTTCGGCTAGAAGGAGTAGGCATGAAAGAGGATTGCAGACCTGTTGCAGATCAGCCATGAACTCATAGAATGGTGGGCAGGTTTAAGTGGATGCCAATTTTTATGACATTCTAAATCACCCAATCTTTGCTCCCTGCTGAAAGCACTCATTTGACATAAAATTCTCCACTATCTATTGCAACCCTCGGCTCAATACAGCACTGACAGATAGCCTGAAATTAATACAGAGTTGAGATAAATATATGGGGAGGTACATGAGCACAACAGGGCTGCAACCAAGCCGAAAGCAAAGCAATGCTTTGTGTAACTCTTTTATTGTTTGCAAGAATGACCCTGACATTCTGGTCACTTTTGATTTCAATTCACCATATCACTTTCACTTCATCTCTTATGCTAAAAACTTAAAGCATCTTTCCAGCAAAGCTCAACGCAAACTGGAGGAACAGCCACTTGAGCACTTTTCCACTTGAGCACACCACCACCTCCTGATTTCAATACTGATTTCAACAACTTTAGACCATGAGCTCTATCTTTCATTTTTATTACATCCCCTTCCATTTCAATGTCTTAAGTTTACTCTCAGTAGAGCTGACCTATTTTCTGCCATTAACATCTATTATTCAATGATATCTCTTCTCTATTACCCTTCGCACTCACCTTTACTGACTGTTATACTTGGTCCTTTGCTCCCTTTCTCAACAGAATAGATTAGATTAGATTACTTACAGTGTGGAAAAAGGCCCTTCGGCCCAACAGGTCCACACCGACTTGCCGAAGCGCAACTCATGCAGACCCTACATTTACCCCTTCACCTAACACTACGGACAATTTAGCATGGCCAATTCACCTAATTTGCACATTTTTGGACTGTGGGAGGAAACCGGAGCACCCGGAGGAAACCCACGCAGACACGGGGAGAATTTGCAAACTCCACACACAGTCGCCTGAGGTGGGAATTGAACCCGGATCTCTGGCGCTGTGAGGCAGCAGTGCTAACCACTGTGCCACCGTGCCGCCCATCTTTTCATTTCCCTATAATTCTGAAGAAGAGTCATATCGGATTTGAAACATTAATTCTGTTTCTTTCCACAGATGCTATCAGACCTGCTGAGGTTTTCTCGCACCTTCTATTTTTTTCTTCAGGTTTCCAGCATCCACAGTAATTTGCTTTAATTACAAGAGTTAAGGATGCTTTATCTGGCAGAGATCGCAGCCAAATGTTGCTGCAAAGGACTTGGCAAGCACATTAATGGACTTGCAGGCAGTAGCAGCCCTGTGGATATTAACATGTTAGGTACACTGGCTGACCTGTCACACAGATCCCCAACTCCATCAATGTACACTTTTAATGCATTAGCAATGACGATTGCATGAATTAGCCATCCATACTTTGAGACCTGAATGAGTCTTTTCCCAGTGTTACCTTTCAGATTGAGCAAATCGTTTATTCAGAATGATACACTTCAAGCTGACTACTTGAACTCAGGATTTAGTTGAGGATTCACCAAATAACAAGCTTTTTATATCTATCCCTGTGCAAAAGTCACATGTGTGTTAGTTTGCAACCTGACCAATCAGCAAGTTGTTACTATGCTGAACTCTCCTGACCCACAATAAAAGGTGCCAGTTCATTTGGACAGAATGTCCCGAAAGCATTGCCTTACATACATCAGCCAACTTCCCTGGTTTTACAAAGCTGCAAACTCCTTTTATATTCTCCTCATTTTAAAAGTGTCCACTGTCTTCCTTTTCAGTCCATAGGCCAAAGATAGAACTATGTATATATCTGTATATTTGTATATGTTCTCCACCACTAAAAGAAATGAAACACTATTTTTAAATGCATTTCATCACCAGGTGTGTGATACACAGACCACAAAATATGAGACTTGTGTCCATTCATCTTTTATGCAAAGGTACAGAAGTATTCTCAAATTCTTAGATGGAAATGTGTTGCTGGAAAAGCGCAGCAGGTCAGGCAGCATCTAGGGAACAGGAGAATCGACGTTTCGGGCATTAGCCCTTCTTCAGGAATGAGGAAAGTTGGTCCAGCAGGCTAAGATAAAAGATAGGGAGGAGGGACTTGGGGGAGGGGCGTCGGAAATGTGATAGGTGGAAAGAGGTCAAGGTGAGGGTGATAGGTCAGACTGGGGTGGGGGCGGAGAGGTCGGGAAGAAGATTGCAGGTTAGGAAGGCGGTGCTGAATTTGATGGATTTGACTGAGACAGGCTGGGGGGAGGGGAAATGAGGAAACTGGTGAAATCCGAGTTCATCCCTTCTGGTTGGAGGGTTCCTAGCCGGAAGATGAGGCGTTCTTCCTCCAACCGTCGTTTCGCTGTGGTCTGACGATGGAGGAGTCCAAAGACCTGCATATCCTTGGTGGAGTGGGAGGGGGAATTGAAATGTTGAGCTACAGGGTGGTTGGGTTGGTTGGTCCGGGTGTCCCAGAGGTGTTCCCTGAAACTCTCCGCAAGTAGGCGGCCAGTCTCCCCAATATAGAGGAGGCCACATCAGGTGCAAAGGATGCAATAGATGATATGTGTGGAGGTACAGGTGAATCTGTGGCGGATATGGAAGTTTCCTTTGGGGCCTTGGAGGGAGGTGAGGGGGGAGGTGTGGGCGCAAGTCTTGCACCTCCTGCGGTTGCAGGGGAAGGTGCCGGGAGTGGAGGTTGGGTTGGTGGGGGGTGTGGATCTGACGAGGGAGTCACGGAGGGAGTAGTCTTTACGGAATGCTGATAGGGGAGGGGAGGGAAATATATCGTTGGTGGTGGGGTCCGTTTGGAGGTGGCGGAAATGGCGGAAGATGATGCGATGTACATGGAGGTTAGTGGGGTGGTAGGTGAGGACCAGTGGGGTTCTGTCCTGGTGGCAGTTGGAGGGGCGGGGTTCAAGGGCGGAGGATCGGGAAGTGGAAGAGATGCGGTGGAGGGCATCGTCGACCACGTCGGGGGGGAAATTGCGGTCCTTGAAGAAGGAGGCCATCTGGGATGTGCGTTTTTGGAACTGGTCCTCCTGGGAGCAGATGCGGCGGAGTCGAAGGAATTGGGAGAATGGGATGGCGTTTTTACAGGGGGCAGGATGGGAGGAGGTGTAGTCCAGGTAGCTGTGGGAGTCGGTTGGTTTGTAGTAGATGTCCGTGTTGATTCGGTCGCCTGAGATAGAAGTAGAAAGGTCGAGGAAGGGGAGGGAGGAATCTGAGACTGTCCAGGTGAATTTGAGGTCGGGGTGGAAGGTGTTGGTGAAGTGGATGAACTGTTCAACCTCCTCGTGGGAGCACGAGGCGGCGCCGATACAGTCATCGATGTAGCGGAGGAAAAGGTGGGGGATGGGGCCAGTGTAGTTGCGGAAGATGGATTGTTCCACATATCCTACGAAGAGGCAGGCATAGCTGGGGCCCATGCGGGTGCCCATGGCTACTCCTTTCGTTTGGAGGAAGTGGGAGGATTGGAAAGAGGCGGAAGATGGATCCTCCCTCCCCTTCCACGACCTTTCTAATTCTATCTCAGGCGACCGAATCAACACGGACATCTACTACAAACCAACCGACTCCCACAGCTACCTGGACTACACCTCCTCCCATCCTGCCCCCTGTAAAAACGCCATCCCATTCTCCCAATTCCTTCGACTCTGCCGCATCTGCTCCCACGAGGACCAGTTCCAAAAACGCACATCCCAGATGGCCTCCTTCTTCAAGGACCGCAATTTCCCCCCCGACGTGGTCGACGATGCCCTCCACCGCATCTCTTCCACTTCCCGATCCTCCGCCCTTGAACCCCGCCCCTCCAACCGCCACCAGGACAGAACCCCACTGGTCCTCACCTACCACCCCACTAACCTCCATGTACAGCGCATCATCCGCCGCCATTTCCGCCACCTCCAAACGGACCCCACCACCAAGGATATATTTCCCTCCCCTCCCCTATCAGCATTCCGTAAAGACCACTCCCTCCGTGACTCCCTCGTCAGATCCACATCCCCCACCAACCCAACCTCCACTCCCGGCACCTTCCCCTGCAACCGCAGGAGGTGCAAGACTTGCGCCCACACCTCCCCCCTCACCTCCCTCCAAGGCCCCAAAGGAAACTTCCATATCCGCCACAGATTCACCTGTACCTCCACACATATCATCTATTGCATCCTCTGCACCCGATGTGGCCTCCTCTATATTGGGGAGACTGGCCGCCTACTTGCGGAGCGTTTCAGGGAACACCTCTGGGACACCCGGACCAACCAACCCAACCACCCTGTAGCTCAACATTTCAATTCCCCCTCCCACTCCACCAAGGATATGCAGGTCTTTGGACTCCTCCATCGTCAGACCACAGCGAAACGACGGTTGGAGGAAGAACGCCTCATCTTCCGGCTAGGAACCCTCCAACCAGAAGGGATGAACTCGGATTTCACCAGTTTCCTCATTTCCCCTCCCCCCAGCCTGTCTCAGTCAAATCCATCAAATTCAGCACCGCCTTCCTAACCTGCAATCTTCTTCCCGACCTCTCCGCCCCCACCCCAGTCTGACCTATCACCCTCACCTTGACCTCTTTCCACCTATCACATTTCCGACGCCCCTCCCCCAAGTCCCTCCTCCCTATCTTTTATCTTAGCCTGCTGGACCAACTTTCCTCATTCCTGAAGAAGGGCTAATGCCCGAAACGTCGATTCTCCTGTTCCCTAGATGCTGCCTGACCTGCTGCGCTTTTCCAGCAACACATTTCCATCTCTGATCTCCAGCATCTGCAGACCTCACTTTCTCCTTCTCAAATTCTTAACCTACTCTACCATTTTTTATATTGTGGACAATACATCTTCTATTAGATTCTGACACATTATCTTTTCCAGCCATGTGCACAAATTTTACATTGAATGGCTGAATCAATAAGCTCCATTTGAACAATCTTGCATTTCAAATTTTGAAGAGTCAATAATACTCCTATTGATATTGGCTTAATTTCTTCATTCCTAACTCAGCATCTTGTAACAAGACTACACCTACCTCCAATTCAATACTATTGTCGTTTCATAAGGTTGTCAACACCGGTTCTTTGATTAAAAATGTCTTCAGCTTCTCCACAGTTGACCTGGCATTCTGCTGACCATACCACCTTGACTGTTTTTGTAACAAATCTGTTGAAGATACAGACCTTGTGCTCAACTTAGGCACAGAGGAATCTTGGGGGTGCTTGTCCACAGATCCCTGAAGGTGGCAGGTCAGGTTAATAGGGTGGTTAAGTAGGCATATGGAAAATTTGCCTTTATCAGTTGTGACATAGATTAAAAGAACAAGGAAGTAATATTGGAGCTGTAAAGAACTTTATATAAGCCACAGCTGGAATACTGTGCTCAGTTCTCGTCACCACACAATTGCTGTTTATTTGTGTTGGGAGTCACACGTAGGCCAGACCTGGTAAGGATGATATTAGTGAACCAGATGGATTTTTCTGACAACCAACAATGGATTCAGAGTCGCCAATAGACTCTTAATTCCAGATTTTTTCATTTAATTCAAAGTCCACCACCTGCCCTTGCAGGATTCAAATCCAGATCCTCAGAACATTACCTAGGTCTCTGGGTTAGCAGTCCAGTGATAATACCACTATGTTGTTGCCCCCCTATTGGAAAGGATGTGATTCGCAAATGCGAAGGAGATTCACCAGGGTACTGCCTGGCATGGAGCATTTCAACAATGAAGAGAGGCTGGATAGGCTCAGGTTATTTTCTTTGCAGCAGAGAAGGTTGAAGGGGGACCTGACTGAGGTGTACTGTATAAGATTATGAGGGGTATGGGCAAAGTGGATTGAAAGCAGCTGTTCCCTTCAGTTGCAAGATCAATAATAGTGTAATTGAATCATACAATAAAAGCTCTTCAGCCTACCATGTCTATGTTGACCCACAAACTCCAAACTACACTAATCCCATTTACTTGCACTTGGTTCATAGCTTCCTACATCTTGCATTTTAAGTGCTTGTTAAAATGCTTCTTAAATATTGTGAGAATACTTTCTCAGGCAACATGTTCCACATTTCTACCACACTCTGGGTTAAAATATCTTTCCTCAGATCTCCCCTAAATGACTTACTCCTCAGCTTAAACTTATGTCCTCTGCTCTTATATGCATCTGCCATGGGGAAAAGGTCTGCCTCTCATAACTTGTATGCCTCAATCAGATCCTCCCTCAGCCTCCTCTGCTCCAAGGCAAATAAACCGAACCTACATAGTCTTGTTTCATAAGTGAGGTTTTTAATCCCAAGCAACGTCGAGGTGAATCTCCTCTGCACCCTCTCCAGTGTAATCACCTCCTTCTAATAGTGTGGCAAACAGAACTGCATGACGTTTTCCACCTGTGGCTTCACTCATGTTTTATAAAACAGTAATAAGACTTCCTTACTCCTATATTCTACAGCCCAGCTAATGAAGGCAAGCATCCCTTATGACTTTTTCATCATCCTGTCTACTTGTGCTGATAGCTTCAGGGATCTATGACTTGTACACCAAGGTCCCTTTGTTCCTCAGTGTTACCTTGGGACCATTCACGTGTATTACACATATTAGACCTCCCAAAATGCATCACCTCACGCTTCTCAGGATGGAATTTCATCTACCATTACTCTGCCCAATTACGAGTTGTTCAATATCAGAGTAGCCTTTGACTATCCTCCTCACTATCAACAACACCAATTTTCCTGTCATATCTAACTTACTAACTATACCTTCAACATTTACATCCAAATTGTTCACGTACATATACATAACAAACAGCAAGGATCCCAGCACCAATCTCTATGGTAAACAGCTGGTGACTGGCTTCCATTCACAAAAATAACCCTCCACAATAACATTTAACCTCTTACTTGTAAGCCAATTTTGGATCCAGCTCACCAACTTGCCTTGAAATCCATAGGCTCCTACCTTTTGGACCAGTCTTCCAGGTCACACCTTGTCAATGTCCTCATGTAAATCCATGTAAACCACATTAAGCACTACCCTCACAATATAGAATCATAGAATTCCTAAAGCGTGGAAACAGGCCATTTAGCCGAACAAGTCCACACCGATCCTTTGAAGAGTAACCCACCCAGACCCATTCCCCAACCCTATTACTCTACATTTACCCCTGACTAATGCACCTAACCTACATATCCCTGAACACTATGGGCAATTTAGAATGGTCAATTCATTGAACCTGCACGTCTTGGATTGTGGGAAGAAATCAGAGCACCCAGAGGAAACCCACACAGACACTGGGGCTGGAATCGAACGCGTGTCCCTAGCACTGTGAGACAGCAGTGCTAACCATTGAGCCATGGTACTGCTACTGTGTCACTTTTTCAAAACACAAAATTAAATCAGTCAGAAAGGACTATAGTGGATAGTCCTTGACAGTTGGCTGATCATCCTATCCCTTCAGAATGTCCTGCAGCTCCTTTCAGACACCCCTGACCCTGGTATCAGGGAGACAACAAATTGACAGAATCTCCTGTCAGTTCCCCTTACAATCAAGTTCCCTAACACTAAAGGGAAGCACCTTTTTTTTATTTCTAACCTCTACCCAGACTACCTGAGACATTCTCCCTCATTACTGCAGTGATGGTTTCTTTTGTCAGTAATGAGGAGACATAATTTTAAAGTGAAGAGCGGGAGGTTTAGAAAGGATTTGAAGAAAGATTTTTTTCACCCAGCTGGTGGTGGGTATCTGGACTGTACTGCAGCAGAGACAGGAAAGTTCACAACCTTTAAAAAGTACATGGATGACATGTCATGGCATTCAGAGCTACGGACCAATGCTGGGAGGTGGGATTTGTGTAGATAGGTTGGCTCGGATATGGTGGGCTCTTCTCTGCTGTATGACTCTGTGACTGATGAATTCCACTCATTCCACAAAATCTCATGATTCCCCACTTAGATTTTAAAATGGGGAAAATCTATTAGACAATTCATTTTTGCCATATTTGTCCTTGTACCTGATGAAGGGTTTATGCCTGAAACGTCAATTCTCCTGCTCCTCAGTTGCTGCCTGACCAGCTGTGCTTTTCCAGCACCACACTCTTGACTTGTGCTTTTATCTACCTATACAAAGTTACCTTGCACTGGATGTTACCTTCCCCTTTGCAAATTCATTCTTGGCCAGATTGATTATTAGCCTAGTTGAGAGCGTGGTGCTGGAAAAGCAACCAAGGAGCAGGAGAATTGACGTTTCAGGTATAAACTTATGCCCGAAATGTCAATTCTCCTGCTCCTCGGATGCTGCCTGACATGCTGTGCTTTTCCAGCACCACACTCTCGATTCTGATCTTCAGCATCTGCATTCCTCACTTTCCACTGGTCACAAAGCTAGCTAACCATACTTGTTTAAACAGGTCTTATAATTGCTTTACACAAATCTGTTATTCCCAGATTTTGCTGTACCATAAATATCATCTAAATAATCTACAATATTAGGAACGTCAGCTATTAGTTAATTCGATAGTCTTCGGAATATAATTGCAGCATTTTTAAACCCAAATGGTATCACTCGATATTGTCATAATCCATTTGTCGTAACAAAGATAGATATTTCTTTGGCAATTGATGTTAATGATACTTTCCAGTACCACTTCAACAGATCGGTGTTAGAAAGAGATGAAGTACTACATCTCCATTTAGATTAGATTACTTAGTTGGAAACAGACCCTTCGGCCCAACAAGTCCACACCGACTCTCCAAAGAGCAACCCACCCAGACCCATTCCCCTACATTTACCCCTTCACCTAACACTACAGGCAATTAAGCATGGCCAATTCACCTAACCTGCACATCTTTGGACTGTGGGAGGAAACCGGAGCACCCAGAGGAAACTCACACAGACACGGGGAGATTGTGCAAACTCCGCACAGACAGTTGCCCAAGGCAGGAATTGAACCCGTGTCTCTGACGCTGTGAGGCAGCAGTGCTAACCACTGTGCCACCGTGCCGCCCACTATTTACAAGCGAGTTTATTTCTCAGGCCTTAACCTGATAGGAATGTTGCTTCATTATTGCTGACTCTCCCATGTCCACAGCATACTAAGCTAACATAGTACTTCCAGGTGTATCTCTAAATGTTTAATTACATTTCCCAAGTAATAGTACTCGACACTCTCATTGACTTCACTCTAAATGTGATAATTTGTTATCCATCTGACCTAGTAATTCAGTAGTGACTAAGTGGTTTATGTGAGTTTCACTTTGTGAACATCTACCTCTTCTTCACTCTTATTGTCCCTGTCATCCTCCGTTACGTCTACTGCCTGACACATTTCTCTTATGTTCCCTGCATTGATATTGCTCCAACATGTTCACGTGACATAAACGATTCTTCATCCTATGATCAGTAGTTTATGTCAGATAAGTCACTTCACTAACCCTTCCAACTACTTTGCATGGACCACTAAATTTAATTTTCAGAGGTTTACTCTGAAAATTTATTTTCCCTGAAAACACACCATTACATTGTTTCTTGCCTGAATTGATGTCCTGCAGATTCTTTCAATTCTGCTTGTGAAGTTCATTAATGCTCTCGTGCTACTTTACATGATCCTGTGAGTCGAGACACAGAAGGACAGAATCCAACAATGTGGATTTGACTCTCCCCTTAAAACTTTCTCACCAACAAATTTTAATGGAACTCTTAGCTTACAACCATAGACCAATTCAAATGGACTAAATCCAGCAGAAAGATCCGAGAAATCTCTGGAATCAAATAGGAAGAATTCTAACACTTTTTCCCAATCCTGTGGGTATTTCTGAGAGTACGCCTTAAATCAGTTTCTTGAGAGTCTGATGGATCTTTCTAAAGCTTCCTGTGTTTGTGGATGATATGCAGTAGACAACTACTCTTTAAAACCCAGATTGCTGATTATGTACTAAAATATTTGTTTATGAAGAAAGGATTTCTAATTTATCTACCTTAAACTTGTACAAGTGAGTTAAAGTCATGACCCTCTTGGAACAGACTAAGATTTGCCATAAGAATCTATGTTTTCTTTTGAATTTTTAAAAAAGTTATAATATTTTCTTTGGTTTGTAAGAAATACCTTTTTATTTAGGTCTATTGCCTGAAAATGAGGACAACAGGCACCGTTTTAAAACAGAAGATGCACAAGGAGTTGTTTTAGCAAAACAGTGAACCTGACTGATGTAAATGAGAAAATGTCACTTTTTAGGGACATTGAGTCCAGATGAACTGGCATTATTGTTGTGGGTCAAGAGGGCTCAACGTAACAATTCTGATTGGTCAGGTTGTAACAACACTGTGAAGGGAATGGAAACAGTGAAGCAACGAACCCCCTTGGAGCTGGCTGCAACAATCTCTGTCTCTCCCTTTCTCTGGAAAGTTGCTGTCTCCAATTTTCTGTCAAAAGAGCAGAAAAACTGGATTCAGAGATGCTGAAAGAAATAATTCTAAAACAGAAGAAAAAAGACAGACCCTGGGTTCAACCAGTGAACATAGGACTGGTTTTTGCTGTACAGGTAACATTGTGACACAATCAAACCCATGTAGTTTTATGATTTGTGATGGTGATGCAAAATTGAGCTCTCCAACTCCCACAGTGTTTATGATTTTGTAGTTTCACCGTGTGTGCATGTGTGTCACTGTGTGTATATGTGTTTGTGTACACATGAGGAATGTCAGGTCAGTCATGATCCAATTGAATGATGGAGCAAGTTCAAGGGCTGAATGACCTACTCCTGTTCCTATTTCTTATGATCTTATCTTGGGCAGCTGCAGTTTAACTCTACCTTTCTCAGTACTGAACATGAAAAACATTTGTTTTATTACAACTCAAAATAGGGCAAAGAGTTTCCAGTTGAAAGTATTCTCCTCCACCTTTATCCAATAGCTATTCTAAAGTTACTTAAAAATGACATTGCTGACTGAATGTTTTTCTGTGTAGTCTCTTGGAGATACCAGAGAAATACTCAATGGATGTCAGCGCTATGCTTCACCCCACACCTCGACATTTGGTTTTGAGTGTTAGCCCTACTTAGAATAAAATATGATCAAGAAAATGCTAAGCTTTTCAACAAACTTAAATGAAACAACTGAAGAGAAGGAAAAGACAGTCTTTCAATGTTCAGTTCTCCTTTCCTCCAGAAACGTTGTCCTTGAATTATTTTATTCTGTCACTGCTTGATGAAAAATGTCTGGAAGATTCCATTCAACTATTATCTATCCTCCTACTACATGGAGCAGCACACCACCTTCTAGAATTATGACCTAAAATCCGCTGACACTTTTCAAATGCTTCAAAAATGATTCAATCTCATGCTTCAATATACACAATAAATTCACAAGCGTATTTGAAACAAAATAAGAAGAGAATTCTGGAAGATAACAAAGGTTTCTGGGTGAGTTGCAAGAACATTTTCCAGGTTGATTATTATTCTGGCACACATTTCCAAGTAGCATTTCTCTTTCTTAATGTCTGAAATGCTACTCCATGAATCCAGCCCTCTCAGGAGCAATGTAGAGTGTGCCACAAAGGGGACACTGATACTCCCATTTTCCATTGACAGTGATGCTATACTGATGGGCTATACAGAATGTGGATGAATATATAATACCTATATAAATTACAAACACTTTTTTCCTTTCTGAACCAATACCACATCACACATTCAGGCTGAAATAGATTGATAATACTCATTTACATACCTGGCTTTTGTTGGTAAGTTCTGACTAAAGTCTCTCATTAACTTCAAAGCATCATAAACAGGAGCAGAGAGAATGCGAGCTGCTGCTTGAAAACTTAGATCTAGAAAAAGAGCAAAAGAGATCATAGAATATTGTTTGCAATTTCCACCAATTAAGAAGGAATTCTGTAGATTAGACCCAGCTGGTAGCTCTATTGGAGAGGACACCTGCGTGAAAAGAGATATCCTGATTGCATTTAAAATACACAGAAGTGGAAACATTAAAATGAATGACAAAGAAATATTTGTTCTTTGGTAAGGAGACACTGGGGTCAATTTCCAGTGGTTCATTTCCTTGTTTAAGATCGGCCAAGTTGACTAAGATCAGAACTTGAACTGAAATGTTTGTTTAGAGCAAGATGCCAACTTGATAAATATGAAGTACAAATAAGGAATGACTGCTAAGAAGCTCAACATCGGGCCCGCTTGTGGCACAGAGGTAGTGTCCTTACCCCCTGAACCAAGTGACTTGAGTTCAATTTCCACCTCCTCCAGAGGTCTGTAATAACATCCCTGAACAGGTTGATTAGGAAAATAGGTTAAATGAAAAATCAAATGAAAGGAGGTGAAATATGAGGCTGAGTTCACTTAAAACATTCAAAGAATAATTAACAAAGATGTATTGAATTCTGGGGCCTAGTATATTGCATGTGCTCCAACCACTATCACCTTGTGGTTTACTGCCATTATTCCATATGCTTGACTTGGTCTAAGGACTAACCTGACTTACAGCAGTACAGGAAAGCCACTAGTGATTCTTAACAGGAAGAAGTCCTTATCTTAAGCACAACATAGTTTACTGGAAGACAGTAATCAGGTACATTACATTAATTGAATGTTATTACCATGACTACAGAAAGACTTGTGCCTATCAGTCCTCCCCGTCTGAGATCCTAAGACATTCTGACTTTCTCTACCCAAGTCTTTATGACACCATCAAATTGGATGGAGTTTATTACAGTCTCAGGACCATTAACGTCTACAGCACTAGCCCAAACATCCTCCCTGAACAACATCCAGGTAACTGGAAGTGAAGAAGGTACATTGGTCAAGATTTACAATGCTGCTTGAATGAATACTCATAAGTTCATGTTGTCTTGTTGCTGCAGTGTAGAAAGAGGCCATTCAGCTCATTAAGTCTGCACCAACCCTCCGAGGATATCCCACCCAGACCCACCCAACTCCCACTCTATCCCTATAACAATGCATTTAATCTGGCTAATCCATCCTACACCAGCCCCTACATCTCTTGACACTGCAAGGCAATTTAGCATTGCCAATCTACTTAACCTGCACCTCTTTGGATTGTGGGAGGAATCTGGAGCATCTGCAGGAATCCCACACAGGCATGGGGAGGACGTACAAACTCCACACAGACAATCACCCAAGGCTGCAAGCCTAGCATTAACCTCTGTGCCACCATGCTGCCTCTAAATAGTTGTCCCTTCACTCTGAGGCTGTGTCCTACAAGTGAAAACATCTTCATGTCCATTCTATCCAGGTCTGCCAATATTCTATACATTTTAATGCAATTTACCTTCATCTTTCTAAACTCCAAGTACAGAAATACAGAAATCAAGTACAGACCCAGAGTCCTCACCACTCAGCATATGACAAGCTCTTCATTCCATTCTTGTAAACCTCTTCTGGACCCCATCCAAGACAAGCACATCCCTTCTTAGATACGGAGTCCAAAACTGCTCACAACATTCCAAATGCTAGGTGATTGCTTTAGCACTGATATTTCACCATTGCTAAATTCTCAGGAATAAGTGCAAATTGTGATACTGATAACCACTTCCAAAAAATGAGGACGGCATCAATAATCTTTCAATCCTTGTTACTTGCAGAGAAAGTCAAAAATCTCACCACATCAGGTTATATTCCAGCAGGTTTGTTGGGCTATAACCCAGTGTCGTGTGAGTTTTGATTTTTGTCCACCCCAGCCCAACACGGCACCTCCACATCATGACTCGCACAGAAGTTAGTGAAAGATTGCAGAAATAGTGAGTGAGAAGATGTTGAACAATCTTTTTGTAGGGGGATCATTGCTGACAGATTAACCACAACAATACATGGCATTGAAGGTTGAATGAATACAGTCAGGTTGGACTGGCATATTCAGAAAGACCAGATCTAACATATAAATCCAATTGTTGCACAGAGAATATATGAGGTAGATTTGTAATACACACAAAGTGAGAAGAACCTGGATTTGAGTTGAATGCTGCAGATCGGGCTTTAAATTGTGAAAGTAATTTTTTAAACAAGCAAAACAATTTACAATGTGACAATCTAGAAATGTTCCTTACTAATCAAGATGTGCAGGGCAATGTTAAGTTACTTCCGGGTGAATGATTTACAAACGTGCCACAAAGCATATTATTTCAATAATTAAACACAACAGTAAAGGACACGTTAACACAGCTCCATTTTCAGCACTTTAATTGGTTGGTTTCCTCATGACACCACTCTATTGTGTCCAAAACTCCTTCCTTTCCACAGCAGTTACTCTATTATCACCTAACACTATGGGCTTTTACCTTATTTACCAGTCTCCTGCGCAGCACCTTGTCAAAGGCCTTCTGGAAAAACAAACAGATCATAGTCCCTAGCTCTTCTTTGTCTAACATGCTCCTCAAAGAACTGTAAGAAATGTCTCAGGCATGACCTCCCCTTAATGAAGCCATGCTGACTAAGCTCTATTTCACTATGAACTTCCAAATACTCCACAATCTCATCCTTAATAACAAACTCTCAAATCCTACCAACAACTGAGGTCAGGCTAACTGGCCTATAATTTCCCATCTTCTGCCTCCCGCCTTCCTTGCTTAAAAAAGGGTGGTGTGACCTTCTCTGACTCCAGTGATTGCTGACAGTTCACCCCCAATGTCTCTACAATCTCCTCAGCTATCTTCACACCTTACACTTTCCCCAGCACTTTCTTCTTAGTGATGCATACTCATCTCTGCCGCAACTCTCCTGGGGTTCTGGTATGCTACTGGTGTCTTCCACCGTGAAGACTGACACAACATACCTATTCAGTTCCTCTGTCATTTCTTTGTTCTCTATAATTACCACTTCTCCAGCCTCATTTTCCAGTTATCCAATGACCACTCTTGCCTCTCACCATTTATGTATTTTTTAAAATCTCTTACAATCTTCTTTTATATTATTGACTAGGTTACCCTCATTTTCATCTTCTGCCCCTTAATGCTTTTTAGCTGTCCTCTGCAGGTTTTTAAAAGGCTTCCTACTAATCTTCATCACATTATACGCTTTTTCTTTTGCTTTTATGCTGTACCTGACTTCCCTTATCAGTCATGGTTGTCTCATCCTCCCTTAGTGTGTCTCTTCTACCTTGGAATGAATTTCTGCCATGTCTCCTCAATTAACCCCAGAAACATCTGCCATTGCCAGTCCAATGTCTTCCCTGCTTACAGCCTTCTTCTTGGACTTCAATAATTTTAAATCATAACTTGTGTGCCTGTGTTGCCTTTTTTGTCTCTAGACAACAACTGTCACTAATGATTTTGCTTACTTTTTAACCTTCACTAGACATACTCTTTATTTCTTTATTTGCCCTACTATTGTTAATTTTAGGTGGCTCCTAATCACAGTTACTTGATGCAAGCAGTCAACAACTTGGTAGTAATTTTCTAGTAGTTTATCAAAAAGCAGCACTTTAGGTATGATACATTAGTTAATTAGACAAAGAAAGGAAATAGTATTATAGGAATCAAAAGTTACAGAAAAAAAGGCAGGGAAATGGATGTGAGAAATGTCAGATCAGCCATGATTCTACTGACGGACAGATCAGGCTGGAGGGACCAAACAGCTTACTCCTGTTCCTATTTCTTAATGTCTGAATGACCTGTGGCAAATGAGAACACTTTATCAATCCCAGAGCCATTCTGTAGAATAGACAAGTAGAGGCAGCGTATTCCCACAGCCCACTGTTGTGTTTTGTGGTGGTCTCAGCACCAAGTGTCTTGTTTTATCCTCAGGTTGATGCAAATCTTCCCCAAGGGGATGGTGTGGTTCACCTCTTTTAATCTTCTTTGTGCCTTCCTCCCCTCCTGTCCCTGTTAATATATCTCAATTTGGGATTACCTGTCTAAGCCCTCTTGGTCAATAGCCATGGGACAGCTACTCTTGATGATCTTTTTCCCTTGTCGACCCACATCTGAGGGTAGATTTTCATTCCTTCTCATACCAAAAGCTTAATGTTTTCAAAAACAATACACTATAATAGGGTGCATTTGGCAGCAGATAAATTATTGATGCCAGTTAAATGTACATCATGACCTCAGTGTTCCTTGTAATTCTTCCCTTTGTTTCATGTGCTCGAATTTTGGAAACTTAGTTCCGGTATAATAACTGTCAAATGAAATCTCATGCAACACAGTAAATATGAGCAAAATTCAGTTGCATTCTAACCAGAGCACCAAGACAATGGAGGAGCAAGTTTAAAAAGGTCATGGAAAGTGGGGAGAAATTTCATTCTTACTTTTGGGAATACAGGTAGAGATGGATGGACCTCTAGGAGACTGTTCTGCTGCAGAGAAACGTACCAACAATGACAGTGCAGTAAAGTCCTGAGTTGACCTGGTTGTTGAACAGTTGCTGTAAGGAACTGTGTTTCAAGTCAGTAATTTTGAAAAATAGAAAACCAGCACATAAAAACTAAGAATTTCTAGGTACAGGACAGGAATCCAAATTGTAGTATGGGGAAATTATTTCTACTTTCTACAAATTTCCAGTTCATAGAAAATGGTACAAAAGTAAAGTTAGACTCAGTTTAAAGAAAAATAAGGTATAGTCAAACAGCTTGGCCGAGATGAACTTACATGCAGGAAGTATCAATGACTGCACAACTTGGGTTCTGGAACTTGAGCAGTAGCTGTGGTCACTGATGTGCATTCATAAGGCAAGGAACTGTGTGGATAGCACACAGAGATAGGTGATCACACTACAAGTTAGGAGTAGGCAAGCAGATAGAGAATAGGTGACTGCCAGCGAGGTGAAGAGAAACAGGCAAGTAGCAAAGTCCCCAGAGGTCCCACTCACAAACTGGCTTCCATTTTGGATGCTGACAAATGCGATAAGTCCTCGAAGGAGTGCAGCAAGACATAGGCCGATGGCATCACATGTGGCCTTGCTGTATATGAGGGAAGGAAGATAAGTGAGAGCAGGAGTGATAGCAGACTCCTTGGTTAGGAGAGCATTCTGTGGCCACTGACATGACTCCAGGATGGCATGTTGCCTCCCTAGTGCCAGAATCGTGGATGACACAAGAATGCACGACATTCTTGTACGGAAGAGTGAACAGTCAGAGCTTGGGGTTTACATTGGTACCAACAACATGAAAATGAAAAGGGATGTGGTCCTGCAATCACAAGCCTGTTAAAAAAATTAGCCAGCAGGACAGTGTAACATACAAGAGAGTACAGAAAATGTAAGATAAAACAATGAAATGATGGTACACGGGAAGGACTTGATATTTCTGCTATGCTGGAACTGGCTCTGGAGGGCATGACACCTGTACAAAATAGATAGATATCACCTTACAGAGCAGAGCTCGAGTTCCTTGCAGGGCATCTGACTGGTGCTGTTGGGGAGGATTTAAATTCACGTAGCAGATGTGCTGGAACCAGGAGAAAATATCAAGAAACAATATCAGAGTGCACAAAATGCTGGGAGAGGCAGCTAGTGCTAAAATAGAGAATAGTAAGTTAATAAGTTGAGTTGGAGGAAGAGAGAAAGTAGTAAGTATAAATCAGGGTTACATTGCATGTATGTGAATACATAGAGTTGAAAAGTGTGGTGCTAATAAAATTGAGGAGTTAGAGGTGCAGATTATATGGTGGGATACAGATGTTGTGGTGATAACAGGGTCTGGGTGTTAAATATTCCTGAATAAGGTTTTTTGGATAAGATAGTAAATCAAAAGTAAAGACAGTGATTAAGGAGAGCACTGCAGTGCTGGAGAAAAAGGGTGGTGTTTAAGGACGGATCGAATTGACTTCAGCTAAGGAACAAAAAGGATACAATTACAAATTCGGTGTAACTTCAGACCACCCTAATCCTCACCCGAACTCTAATTCCACCCCAATTCATTCAGAGGAAAAACTTGCAGGCAATTTCAAATGGAACTTAATTGAGTATAATGAGGGGCTTGAATTTCATTAATATTGACAGGGACAGTGATTATAGTCAAAAATGTGGCGCTGGAAAAACACAGCCAATCAGGCAGCATCCAAGGAGCAGGAGGGTCAACATTTCAAGCATATGCTCTTCATCAGGAGAGTGGGTGTGTTTGCATGCGCGTGTTGGGGGGCAAGGGGCCTGAGAGACAAATGGGAGGGAGATGGGGCTGGACTAAGGTAACTAGGAATGTGATAGGTAGATGAAAGTGGGGCTGATGGTGATATGTTAGATTGGAAAATGGAGCAGATAGGTGGGAAGGATGTTTCAAGAGAGGACAATTCAGGACAGTTCAAGAGAGCTGTGCTGGGTTGGAGGGTTGGATGTACGATAAGGTTGGGGGAGGGGAAATGAGGAAACTGTTGAAATTGACATTGGAGGGTTCCAAGGAAGATGAGGTGTTTTTCCTCCAGGCATCGGGTGACTAGAATTTGATGGTGGAGGCAGCCCAGGCATGGCCTTAGCAGATGGGAGGGGAGTTGAAGTGTTCGGCCACAGGGCAGTGGGGTTGATTGGTGCATGTGTCCCGGAGGTGTTCTCTGAAACATCCCATCAGTTAGCATCTTGTCTCCCCATGTACAGAGGAACCTCGATTATCCAAATACTGATTATTCAAATTTCAGATTATCTGAAGAAAATTTCAAGGTCCTGCAAAAACGTTACACAAAGAGGTAAGTGTATTCGATTCACCTGTACTGAAGATGTGAAAACGCTGGCAAAAACAAAGAAACACAAGCAGCTCAAGCATCACAGACTGGATATTTTTTAGGTATGGGTTGGTACACAGACTTTTGCAAAAGTAAGTGTTTTGCAGTAATCCCGTCACTTTACCAGGCCATTCATGAAAAACATTGTTGAGAATGTAAATGTGTGCGCGAGACAGGGTTCTGTCTTTCTATTGTGACACTGAGATTCCAGAAACTGATAAATGCTCTTGTGATTGTAGAAGCTGTTCGGAACCTTGTTTACTGCGGTCTTCACCACTCCTTGCCAAATGCTAACTACTGCAGCATTTTTAACAAATTTTCTCGGGTTTTCATTGTTTTATTTTGTCCATCATGTGAAACCTGTGGTCTCTTGGCCTCAATACTTTAAAACTATTGTTTTAAACAAATTCTCTGGTAGAGCACAGCATTAGATCAGCATTGCTTCCCTTGACTAAGATAAAATCGATTATCTAAATAATCAATTTTCCGAACAAAAGAGTGCCCACCCATTTCGTTCGGATAATCAATGTTCCTCTTTATAGGGCAGCATGATACAGTTTTTCCTAGACTGTGTTCAGGAGAATTTCCTACAGCAGTATGTCTGCCCAGACCAACAAGAAAGAAGGCTCTGCTAGATCTGGTTCATGAGAATGAGGTGAATCAAGCTGATCAGTGATAGTGGTGGAAAATTTATATAACTGTGATCACTGTACCATAAGATTCAGGATAGAATGGGACCAAAGTTTGCTTGGAAAACTGTAGCTGAACAATGGGCTACTTTCAAAGAGGAAACAAGATTGAGCACAATCAATATATATTCCCTCAAAAGAGAAAAATAGGGCAAACAAATCAAGAGCTTCCTGTCTTAGTCAAATCACTCATACACAGATGCAGTGAGCCGTAAGGATAAACCCTGTTAGTTGGTCCCTTTCAAGATGACAGAGGAGCTATGTGACCTGCTAGTCCAATCAAGAAAGGAGTGCGTAATCTGCACAAGATGAACAGTTGAATCAGGGAGCTCGGCGTGCAAGAATTGTGTACTGTACTCTTTAAATAAATGTTATTAGTTGCATTAAATTATGTTTTAAATTAACCAGCATATCCAAGGTTTGAAGTTTTTACACCTATCATATATATCACCTGGCAGTTCACTGCTTATTAAAAATGCCTTTTTAGCTTGCTTTCCATTAAGGCCATATGATTATGCACAGTGGCTGGTCCAGTAGATGCAAGTTTTTTTGATAGAATCACCTTTGTTAAGGACAACTATTGCAGTTCCTCTGTCACGTTCACTGATATGTATGCCCAGGTGGACTTGAGACCTCACAACATTGCCAGACAATCATGTTTCATGTGAAAATTGAACAAGTTGTTCAGAATTCCACAAGTACTAGATGAGCTCGCACACCTTCAAGGATTTACTGTCTTCTATGGATACAGATTTGTGGTGGCATAGCTGCAAGTACAGGAGTTTTTAACTCAACAAATATCTCTTTGCATTTGATGTGGGACAAAGGCCCACTAACGTTGAACCAAACGGCTCATTTTCAAAATGCACATGGTCAGACAGCTTTATCATATGTTTATTCGTATCAATTGTGTTGCTAATTGTACTGCCAAATTACTTATGCTTAAATGAGTTTACGGTGTGATCATCTTTTAAATTAGATTATGATGTGGTCATCTACTGAAGCAATATAAGAGCACAAATAAATCAAATCAAAAAATGAAAATAACTTCATACTTCAGACTAGGCACAGAGTAGGGAATGCTGTAAATAGTCACCCTATTACCAATCTGTTCAATATTATTTCACATAAACACCATTTCATTTGTGGGCATTTAACATTATCATGACATTTAGAAATAAAAACTGGCACAAACTTGAGTTCAGTGTAATTTTGATTATGATTAGTATTATTGTCTCAATTTTTGTGTGTCAGTATATTATGTTAATAGACGACCATACCATAAACTGGACCATTGACAGCTCCAAGTGCTCCAAAGTATTGAAAGTGAGATTACAAATATAAATGCCTGCTTTGTAAGAAATTAAAGGAAGTTACATGTCATGAATGAGTTTGTTATCATCAAGGCAGACTGTTTGAAATAAAATTGTAAATATTTCTCCAATTTCTCCAATCCACTTAACCTCCTTCATAAACATGCTTTCCCTTCTCCAATTTAATTTCTCTTTCATAACAGAAGCAGCCCTGGATTTTCTTGTCCTACCTTCGTACTTTATGGGAATACAGTTCAACTGTATTCAAATTCTCTCTTCTCCAACATGATGCAGTTAAATTTTTCCTGCGAACCTTTGATCATTACTCATCTGACTCAGATTCACCTCAATTAGGTCAGCACACTTATCACATCTCTAATGTTTTCCAGTTCTGATGAAAGGTCATCAACCCCAAATGTTCCCTCCCCACAGATAATACCGAATATATTGGGTATTTCCAGCAATTTATGTTTTTGTTCCATAAGATGATACGAGGCACCAGTGGACTGCAAATGAAAGGTGAAAAATTCTAGATGTATAGTCGAATTTTACTTGGATTTCACTGATACATTAACCCATTGAAGATTACAATGGTAGCCAATACTATGAAATAACATGCAACATATTGTACTCCTTCAACTTTCTGGTGAAAGAAATGAAATTATTGAGTGACGCACAATTAGACTTAAAATTCAATCAAGTGAGAAATGTATAAAACACTATTTTGCAATTTGCCTGTAACTTTATGATATCTTTTCACAATTTGCTTTTTACTTTTCCCGTTAAAAAGTATCTGAAACATTGAGGTCAAAAAAGCAGCACATTTTACCTTAATTCCGAGATCTTATTGGTCTATTAAACACTCAAAATGAAGCCTGCGCATTTTCAAAAGCCAGTCACCAAAATGATTACTGTATTATAGAATATATCCTGAAATTAAAATGCCAAATAATAAATAGTAAAACTACAATTGTGAATATGCACTTGATTTTAAATGACTTTCACTTCGCTTATGTAACAAAATATGTCACATCAGCACTTTTTATTTAGCTGTAATCCATAAAATATCCAACTGAATGAAGACCAGACTGAAGTTATACCTTGAAGTTCCCACACTTTCAGCGGAGCCATGTCATTTGTGCTTTCAATAAGATGTTTTCTTAATTCTTTCAGCTGGCCTGTTAAATCAGGATATAGCTGCCTGTTAAAAGAACAATACAACAGTTACACAGATGGAGAGGCAATGACAGGATTGAAGAGTATGCAAGATGATGGGAGTAGGCAGGAAGAAGGAAAGATCTGTCGGCGAGGGAGGCACAGGGTGAAGGAGGGCATTAACATCAGCCAATGTCTTCCTTTCTTGTTCACAGTTTTTCTGTTTGAGTGTGCATAAGGGGCTTTGCAATGGAGAATAGAAAGCAGATTTTGTTGTACAGCATGATTGGTTAAAGGATTGTGTACAAACAGATGTTTCTCAGTTCGCTATATAACTTAGAAAATCATATTCATTTTTACATCCTCATCTATCTATATAAATACATCCATTCCCCAATCCTTTAAAATATACTGTTACATAATTAATAATTATAATTCATTTCAAAAGTACTTCCCTCAAACAAGGTTTCTTCAACTAACTTTTCATAAATCTTTTGTGGAGTAGTTTTAACCACGGCCTATTCCTCTGGTGCACATTTAATAAACCCTTGTGCTTACACTTATTCCAGTAGCCATCAATGATATACATTAATTATTTGTCATGTATACTGTCTATGACGATGCTATCACTTTAACAAGTTTATTTTGTCCTTGGTTATCTTGCAGAGACGTCATAAAGACAGAGGTGTTGAAGAGTTTAATTTAACAATGGAAGGGGAGTGGCCAGTTCTCCATTATCAGTCTTTTTCTTGTTTGTTGTTAAGCTGCAGCAGTCACAAGATGTTGGAATCGAGGAGAGGTGCAAGCTTAGTAAAGAATTCCTCTGACTTTCTCTGAAATTGCTCCCTTGATGTTGTTCCTACCTGTCTGTAAGAATCTGTGTTTGAATTTACCTTTTGCCAAGGGGGTGTTTATAGGATGTTACTAAATTGGAATTGTTAATTAGTAATAGTTACTGCATCAGGTCAGTTAAGTTTTCCAATAATCAAGTTATTCTAAATTCTGCCTTCTTTTGTTTGTGTTTCAACGATAGCATTTAAATAAATTGTTTTGCTTAAAGCCAAAATGTTTGACCAGTTGCATCACACCTGGAACACCCACTTTAGATTAGATTAGATTAGATTAGATTAGATTAGATTACTTACAGTGTGGAAACAGGCCCTTCGGCCCAACAAGTCCACACCGACCCGCCGAAGCGCAACCCACCCATACCCCTACATTTACCCCTTTAACCTAACACTATGGGCAATTTAGCATGGCCAATTCACCTGACCCGCACATCTTTGGACTGTGGGAGGAAACCGGAGCACCCGGAGGAAACCCACGCAGACACGGGGAGAATGTGCAAACTCCACACAGTCAGTCGCCTGAGTCGGGAATTGAACCCGGGTCTCTGGCGCTGTGAGGCAGCAGTGCTAACCACTGTGCCACCGTGCTGCCCACATCTGCCTTTCAAATAAGAAAAACTTAGGGTCCAGGTTATCTTCTTAAAATATTTTGGGAGGGTCTAGCCTGGTCCATAATATACTGGAGGCTGTTGTTGGGATTGATTCTATAATTCCAATTTAGGTTTAGCGCTGTTGTAGTCAAAGGCAGCAAGTGGTAGGTGTTAGTGCATTTTGTTCCAGATGTTGAATTCAGTTGGTTTAAACAGTGTTTTGTGTAGTAATGGCTCTTTCAGTCACTACAGGTTTTCTGGGGAGGAAGAAGTGTTTTACAAAAGGTGAGCACGGCAAAGCTGTTGCAATTGGCAGAAAAGCTAGTGTTGAGATTGCCTTTATCTGTGAGAAAAGGAAAGGAGAGGTAATTATAACAATAGCTCAACATTCAGATTTGCTGGAAATGCCATCGCAACCTTTGGAAACAGCTAGAATTCAATTGCAGATGAAGTATTTTGAACATGAAAGGGAACTGAAACAGATTAAATTACAGTTAAAATCAGAGTAAAGAGAAAAGGAAGCAATTGCGCTGGCAGAACAAAAAAAGGAAAGGAAGGCCTTAGCAGAAGAAAGGAAGAAAGAAAGAGAAGAAAGGGAACAAGAGGGAGAGGAAACGGAGAAAGAGTGAAAGTTTGAACCTCAGAAGTTGGCAAATAGCTAGAAAAGTTGACTTAAAAGGATGGAGGTGAAGGTAGAAGGTAGGCTTAGTGAGCAGGATAGTGATGATGGGCACACCCAGTGTAGTGAAAGGCCTGTTGTGGATCTGTTTAAATATATCCAAGCATTGCCTAAATGTGATGAGAAGGACATTGAAGCCTTTTTCATCTCAGTTGGGAAAGTGGCTAAACAAATGAAGTGGCCAGTGACCATGTGGGTTTTGGTGATCCAAACAAAGTTGATAGGTAGCGCTCATGAAGTATTTGCATCATGATCAGTAATGGTATCTGGGGAGTATGAGGAGGTGAAGAAAATTATCTTAAGTGCTATGAGCTTGTGCCAGAAGCCTACAGACAATTTTTCTGGAATCTAAGGAGCACCTTGGTCAAACCTACACTGAGTTTGAAAGGATCGAACAAAGTAATTTTGATAGGTGGATAAGGTCATTAAAAACAAATCAAACATATGACACCCTTAGAGAGACGATTTGAGAACTCGTGGAAGAGCTGACAGTGAAAATGGCAAGATTAGCAGCTGAAATGGTTAATGATATGAGTTGATTCATAAATCAAAGTTTGGCTTCCAACATCAATTTCAATTTTATGAGGGATAGAAATTAGGGAACAGAGAAATCCTCAGGTGGTAAGGGAAAGTAGATCTCATTAAAAATATAAAGATAACTTATCACGGGGTAAAAATGAAACCCATTAAGGGGAAAGAGAAGTTAAAAAACTCAGGGTTTTTCACTGCAATAAAGTAGGCCACATGAAGTCACAATGTTGGTGGTTTAGAAAAAGCACTGGGAAGACAGATATAGGAAAACAGGATACGCCAGTGAATTTTGTTAGAGTGGTAAAGGAAAGCACAGTGGAGGCTAAAAAGCTGCACCAAAACACACAACCTTGTCAGAAACTGAGTGAGATGGAAGTGCTAGATCTTCTTAAATCATTTCCTTGTGAAGGTAAGGTTTACTCGTATAGGCCAGGAGCAGCAGGTAAAGAAGCTACAGTATTAAGAGACACGGGATCATGTCAATCTTCAATGTTGAAAGATGAGGAGATACGTAACTCAGAAGGACTATTGCCAGAAAAAGTGTTAGTACATGGAATTTATGGTGAGACAAGAAGTGCTCCATTGTATAGAGTGAGGTTGGAGGGTCTTGTAAAAAGTGGCGAATTTGTGGCAGGACTACTGGAGAAACTCTCAGCTCCAGTAATACAATTTATCCTTGGTAATGGTATTGCTGGATCACAGGTAGGAGTGCTGCCGACTATGGTTGAAAAGCCAGTGGAGAATCAGGCAACGGAAGTATTACAGGAAGTATATCCTGGGAGTTTTCCTGTGTGATAACAAGGTCACAAAGCCAACAGTTGAACCAGGAAGAAAAATCAAATAATATAGATGAATAAGTTGAAGTAGAATTATCAGAGACCATATTTGATCGAATGGCTGAGACAAACCAAGAACAGGTGGAGGACAACGTGGATATTTTTAGCTCAGAGAAATTATCTGAGTTATAACAGAAAAATGAAAAACTGAAGCAATTGTACCAAAAAGCATACACTGAAAATGAATCTGGAGTATATTCCTGAATGGTACTATCTTAAAAATGATGTCTTGATAAGGAACTGGAGACCATCACATATTCAGGCAGATGAGAAATGGGCAGAACTTTATCAAGTATGACCAGCGGGTTACAGAAAGGAAGTGTTGCCAGTAGCACATGAATTATCAGTAGGAGGTCATTTATATGTAAGAAAAACTCAAGCCAAAATACAAAAGCATTTTACTGACCTGAACTGCAGAAGGGCATGGTTGAATTTTGCCAGGCATATCATATGTGTGTCAGGTAATTGGAAAACCTCAGGCAGTGATAAACCAGCAGCTTTAACACCCATTCCTGCATTTAAGGAACCTTTTGCAAGGGTTTTAATTGATTGCATTGGATCCTTACTGATACCCACTTTTTGTTTTAAGTATGTGTTGACAATAATGGATGTGTTTACTAGATTTCCAGAGGCTATTCCATTATGCAATATCACAGCTAAAAGGATTGTAGAAGAGTTACTCAAATTTTTCACCAGATACTGATTACCAACAGAGATACAATCAAATCAAGGGTCAAATTTTACATCAAAATTATTCAGCGAAGTTGTGGATAGCTTTGGAACACAACAATTCAAATCCACTGTATACCAATCAGCATCACAGGGAGCATTAAAAAGGTATTATTTAAAGTCCATGTTATGGGCTTATACTCAAGACTATCCAGATGATTATGATAAAGGAATTCCATTTATACTGTTTACCATTAGAGATGCATCAAATGAATCAATCAAATTCAGTCAATTTGAATTAGGTTTTGGGCATGAGGTGAGAGCACCACTGAAATTGATTAAGGAAAAATTGGTGAGTCAGAATTCAGAGACCACGTATTTGGACTATGTGTCTAATTTTAGCTAACAGTTAAACAGAGTGGGGGAACCAGCGAGATAGCATTTAAAAGTAAAACAAGATATGATGAATCAGGAGGCAGACAAGAAATCAAAAATGGGAGAAAGTGAGGACTGCAGATGCTGGAGATCAAAGCTTAAAAATGTGCTGCTGGAAAAGAAACTCTCAGCTCCTATTCCTGAAATACCCTCCTCCCTACCTTTTATCTTAGCCTAAATGGCACACCCTCCTCATTCCTGAAATCCTTTGTCATTTCCGCCACCTCCAAACAGACCCCACCACCAAGGATATATTTCCCTCCCCTCCCCTATCAGCGTTCCGGAAAGACCACTCCCTCCACGACTCCGTCGTCAGATCCACACCCCCACCAACCCAACCTCCACTCCCGGCACCTTCCCCTGCAACCGCAAGAAATGCAAAACTAGCGTCCACACCTCCCCCCTCACTTTCCTCCAAGGCCCCAAGGGATCCTTTCATATCGGTCAGAAATTACCTGCACCCCCATACACATCATTTACTGCATCCGCTGCACCCGATGTGGCCTCCTATACATTGGGGAGACAGGCCGCCTACTTGCGGAACGTTTCAGATGAACACCTCTGGGACACCCGCACCAACCAACCGAACCTCCCCGTGGCTGAACACTTTAATTCCCCCTCCCACTCCGCCAAGGACATGCAGGTCCTTGGCCTCCTCCATCACCAGACCATGGCAACACGACGCCTGGAGGAAAAGCGCCTCATCTTCCACCTAGGAACCCTCCAACTACAAGGAATGAATGCAGATTTCTCCAGCTTTCTCATTTCCCCTCCCCCCACCTTTTCTCAGTCCCAACCCTCAGACTCAGCACCACCTTCTTGACCTGCAATCTTCTCTCCGCCCCCACCCCCTCTCCGACCTATCACCCTCACCTTAACCTCGTTCCACCTATCGTATTCCCAACGCCCCTCCCCCAAGTCCCTCCTCCCTACCTTTTATCTTAGCCTACTTACACTTCCTCCTCATTCCTGAAGAAGGGTTTATGCCCAAAACGTCGATTCTCCTGTTCCTTTGATGCTGCCTGACCTGCTGCACTTTTCCAGCAATACATTTTTAAGCCAAGAAATCAAAAATTCACAGTTTTGCTAACGGAGATAAAATTTACTTCCAGTGATAGGTAAACCTTTAAAATAAAGTTTTAGTGGACATTATCAAATCAAAAGGAGATTGAGTAAGGTGAACTATTTGATATAGACTCCGGATACAGAGTGTGTCATGTGAATATGCTCAAAAGGTATTTTGATAGTGGAGGAAAGCAAAAGGAGAATGTGTTATTGGTTACAGTGCAGAGTGAAGAACCAAATTCAGAGGATTCTGAATTGGAATTACTCAAACTAAATTGGACAATGACGAAGTTGTCAAAAATTGGGATAACTTATTGAATTACCCTCCAGAGGAAAATCGAAATGACCTGAAAGAGTTATTGCTCTCATGTGGGGAGACATGTGGAAATAAGCTGGGAAGTACTAACCTAATTATACAGGATGTAGATATTTGAACTGCTGTTCCAGTTAAGCAACATCCTTGCAAACCTTAACCCTCTAAAGTTGGCACAAGTTCAACAAGAGATTGAAAACATGCTCCAAGACAATATAATCTGTTATGAAGATCTGGGTATACCTTTAAGAGAGTTAAAAGCAGTAGAACTACTGGACACAGCACCAACTGTTCTCAATAAGGTAACAATGTAACACTCGGCCAAACAACTCAATTAGTTCATTGCTGGGAGACAAAAACAAATTCGAATTTGGTCAATCAATTTAAATTATACCCCAATCAAGTTTGAATTGAGTATATTTACAATCTTAAAAGCCAATGGCACAATGCAATGCTCTGGGGTATAAGACCAATGGAAAATTGAACAGTTGAAAGGAGAACTGCCAAGTCCTAGCATGTAACAGATTGCTTGAAAAAAAGTATCTCTCTTAAAAGTATCTTTTCAATCAGTAACCTGTGATACAGAAATTCCTAACAAGGAGAAAAGAAGACACAGGAAGATCTGAAGACAAGAACCTAAAGCTGCCTGGTTTTGAGATAAGAAGTGTTGTTTTGTAAATCTTAATTGGAGTTTTATCAGACTAGTATTAGGTAACAGACAGGTTAGAATAAGGAATGGTAAATAATTATTAATTAATTTTACTCTGTTATAATTTAAGAAATAAAGTTGTTAATTTTTACTTTGCATAGTTCTTGGCCACTCAGATTTTTACAGCTTACTGCACGGGATAAATCTTTTCTGTGTTGCTGGTTTTAAATTAAGCAGGAGAGTTTACCCCGTGTCCTAACAAATTGAAGTGAGTTGCAGTGACTAAAGCTCACCCATTGTAATGGTGCCAAAAACAGATACTACCCAACAGTTATGTGTAAACTATCACAAAGTCAATGTAGTTACAAAGTCTGATTCATATCTTATTCCACATTTGGAAGACTGTATTGTGAAGGTGGGACAAGCAACTTATGTTTCTAAGTTGGACTTACTCAGAGAATACTGGCAAGTACCTTTATCTGAAACAACGAAGACAATTTCAGCTTTCATAACATCGATGGACTATATTAATTTAAAGTCAAGAGTGTGGTGCTGGAAAAGCACAGCAGGTCAGGCAGCATACAAGGAGCAGGAAAGTCGACATTTTGGGCAAAAGCCCTTCATCAGGAATGAAGGGCTTTTGCCTGAAACATTGATTTTCTTGCTCCTCGGATGCTGCCTGACCTGCTGTGCTTTTCCAGCACCACACTCTTGGCTCTAATCGTCAGCATCTGCAGTACTCAATTTTGCCCGATATTAGTTTAAAGTCATGCCATTTGGTATGAAAAATGTGCCAGCCCCATTTCTGTATTAGCCAGTTGTGTGGTATACATTGATGACCTGGTGATTTTTAGTCAAACATGGAAGGAACATTTACAGCATTTGCAGAATTATTCAATCCACTTCGGGAGGCAGGCTTGGTGGTCAACATGGCTAAGGGTGAATTTGCCAAAGCCCAAGTCATATTTCTGGGCCATGTTAACGGACGTGGAGAGGTGGTTCCACAGAATACGAAAACAAAGGTTATTTGGGAGTTCACCATACCATCAACAAAGAACAATATGAAAATTCCTGGGATTGAGTGGGATTTATCAGAAATCCATGCCAAATTTTAACACTGTAGTTGCTCCACTCACTGATTTATTGAAGAAGTGCAAAAGCTTTCAGTGGATGGAGGAATGTCAGATGGCATTGGACAACCTGAAAGCTGTGTTAACCACTGCCCCAGTATTAGCCACATCTAATTATGCAAAGCCATTCAAGGTAGCAAGTGATATGGGTGTTGGTGCTGACAAGAAGATGAGAAGTTAGAAAGTGCTATCGGATACATGACCAGGAAACTGAATATTCATCAACAAAATATTCTCCAACTGAGAAGGAGTTACAACATTTCAACATTTATGTTGCCAGCAATGTGTCTGAGACAAATGTATATACTGATCATAACCCATTAGAAGTTTTGGAGAAATTTAAGTTCAAAAATTCTAGACTGTTTAAATGGAGCTTATTTTTATCGCCATTCAATTTGAAAATTACACACTTGGCAGGAGAAGGAAAGGTAATTGCTGACACATTGTCGAGACTTGGATGAAGAAAGATGGAGGTGTTTGGTGGCAAGAATAAATGGACTGAAATAGACTGTATTAGTTAATGTTTTATGGTGTACTAACAGTGTAGACTGAGGGGTTTAAATTGAAGCCATCTTTGTATATTGATGGTTCACTTTTTTTTTTACAAAGGGGGTAGGTGTGACGATGCTGTCATTTTAGTGAAGTTATGTTGTCCTTCATTTTTTATAAGAGAGGTCGTAAAGGCAGAGCTACTGAAGAGTTTACTTTAACAATGGAAGGGGAGTGGCCAATTCTCTCAGTTCAGGTTTTTACTACTTTGTTTTTAGCTGTAGCAGTCACAAGCTGTTGGAGTCCAGGAGAGGTGCAAGCTTAGTAAAGAATTCTTCTGAATCTTTTTCTGGATGTCGTTCCCTCCTGCCCATAAGAATCTGTTTGAATTTACCTTTTTACCAAGGGGTGCGTTTATGGGATGTTATTGGATTGAACAGTTATTTAGTAATAGTTACTGTATTGGGCCATTTAAGTGTTCCAATAGTTCAGTTATTCTAAATTGCACTTTATTTTGATTGTGTTTCAACTGTTGTATTTAAATAAATTCTGTTTTGCTTAATGCCGAGCAGCTTGACTAGTTGCATCACACCTGGAGCTCCCACTTTACATGTGCCTTTAAAATAAGAAAAAGTTAGGGTCTAGGTTACCTTCTTAAAATATTTTTAGATTAGATTACAGTGTGGAAACAGGCCCTTCGGCCCAACAAGTCCACACCGACCCGCCAAAGCGAAACCCACCCATACCCCTACATTTACCCCTTACCTAACACTACGGGCAATTTAGCATGGCCAATTCACCTAACCTGCACATCTTTGGACTGTGGGAGGAAACCGGAGCACCCGGAGGAAACCCACGCAGACACAGGGAGAACATGCAAACTCCACACAGTCGGTCGCCTGAATCGGGAATTGAACCCGGATCTCTGGCGCTGCGAGGCAGCAGTGCTAACCACTGTGCCACCGTGCCGCCCACAACACGGGGGGTCTAACATTGTCTCACTCACTTATTTCCTTTGACAAGCAATTTTTGTGTATGATACAAAAATATTTAAACCAGAAGACAGGTTTCTTGCAATCAGTGTGCTACTACCATGCTTAAAATGAAAAAAAAAACTGTTGTTTCAAAAAACCAGAAAATGCATTTGAGTATTAATCTTTGTATCATCAAATTTTTGACAAAATCAGATGGGGTGATACAGAAGAGAATGGGTGATCAAATCGGATGTGAAGATTGTGAAAAATCTGCTGAGTCTCAAACTTTGGCCAGGGGTGGAATGGGGTCTGTGGTTAGGAAAAGGGGTTTGATGTTGGAACTGAAGATAGCAGTTTGGAATTTCTGATATCTAACTGGAAGACACTTTCCCTCATCCAAAACAGGCTGCCAGAGAATACTGAATTAGGCAGAGGAAATATGAGATAGGCATGTGGTGAAGTACAGATGAAAGTTTTCAGTATGCATGCAGAATCTAACAAATGCTTGGATTATTTGCCAATGATAACTAGGATTTTAAGATATTAATAAGTTTTAAGTTCCTACTTGTTACCTACAATCAGCAACCTCTCATGGTGGGGAAACGTAAAATCATAATCAGGAATGAAATTAAAATTTACTTAAAAAATGACAATCAACAAGTTGAAGGTGGACCAAGACTAATAAACTTGATTAGTTTGTTTGTCGATGAAACAGTGTTAATGAAGATGGTGCAGTTAATCTCATATATGTTCATACAAGAGTTAAGTAACAAACATTAGCTAAATGGATTTCTATGAAAGCAACAGTGATAGTATAGTTACAAACTTGGTGAAGAGACACAAAGCTGAAAATAGTAATGCAGATTAGTTTTCAGACAGTAATGTACACGACTCCGACGAGGTAGGTTTGTGTACACAGAGAGAATTTCAACAGTGAGGCTGTTCATTAACCTAAGACTGTTCATTAAATGCTATTTTTCTCTCTAGATGTTGTCGTACATGCTGAATGCTTCCAACATTTGGTGTTTTTACCTTTGACTTCAAGGTCCATATTATATTTTTCTTTATAGAAATGTAAACAGTGAAAACTATAATCATAGACTTAATATAAAACATACAGCACATCTAACCCATTTTCTCACTCTCACTTCTTAGTATCATTTATTCAGCTTTTCTGTTGGACTAATATCCATAGTCTTCTTGCTTAGCTAACCCTTTCATATCTGTCTGTCCCTGGGCTCATTCTCCCTCTACCCACTCAATCTCCCCAAAACGGCAGTTTCAGCATAAATACCACATTTTCCTAGATACTAACAGTTCCGACAAAGAATCATTGGACTTGAAATATTAACATTGCTTTTTTCCCCACAAATGCTGTCAGATCTGCTGAGTTTTTTTTTGTTTTGGTTTTTGTTTCAGAGTTCCCGCATTCACCATTCTTTGTTTTATTATCCTGCAAGAACACTGTCAGTTTCTATGAGATCGTCTCTCATTCTTATAAATTCCAATGATTTTAGGTCCATCTTCTCAATCCCTCCTCAAAGGACAGACCCAACATCTCAGGAATCAGTCTGGTGAACCTCCACTGCTCCCTTTCTACAGCATTTACATCCTTCCTGAGGCGCGAGGACCACAGTACACAGTATTCCAGTGTACTGTACAATTGAAACAAGATCTCTTTGCTTCTGCAATCAATACCTCTTCAGATAAATGCAACATATGTTTCTCTTCAAAATTGCATGCTGCAGCTATATGCTAGAGTTAAGTGACTTATGAAAAGAAAACTTAGGTCCCTCTTGTATGTCACCATTTTCCAATCCTTCACCATTCAAGAAATACTTTGCACCTCTGTTCGTCCAACCAAACTCTGTGAAACGTTTATCATAAACCTTCTGAAAACACAAATACACCATATACACTGGTTTTGTCCATTGTGACTCTGCTAGTAACATCTTCATCTCAGATTTGTCAAAATAACGCAAAGTGAAATCACTCATGACTCTGCCTTCCTCTTCCGACATGCATCTCAGACTTCCTGATTTCTACTGTCCCTGATTACCACTACTGTTTAATGGCCTATAAACCACACCTACCAATGTTTGCTGCCTTTTGCTGTTTCTTTGCAACATCCAGATTCTACATCCTGTTCTTCCAATTGGAGATCTCTTCTCACTAATACACTAATCCCATTCCTTATTATCAGCAATCTCTATCTCCTTTTCCTTCTTGACTGTTCCTCCTAAATATCAAATATTCTTTAATATTCAGTTCTCATTTGTCATGTTGATCATTCAGCTGCCAAGTTCCCATACTGGCAATTAAATCAGACCCTGTTCCTGTATCACAGCTTTAAATTTGTTCTGAGGACAGGTCATTTGATCCAAACCATTAACTCTGATTTCTCTCCATAGATGCTCGTGGCTGCATACAACCCATATAATGTAATAATGGGTCTAGGAGTACCGGCTGTTGGTGGTTATAAAACATGGAAGAATGAAATGGATAGAGCTGAGAAATTCTAAGGGTAGAAAGACTGTAATGGGAGTTATCTACAGGCCCCCAAACAGTAGCCTGGATGTAGTGTGTAAGTTGAAGAAGGAGTTGAAATTGGCCTGTCGCAAAGATATTACTACAGTTGTTATGGGGGATTTCAACATGCAGGTAGACCGGGAGAATCAGGATGGTACTGGACCCCAAGAAAGGGAGTTTGTGGAGTGCCTCCGAGATGGATTCTTAGAGCAGCGTGTACTGGAGCCTACAAGAAAGAAAGCAATTCTGGATCTGGTGTTGTGCAACGAACCGGATTTGATCAGGGACCTCGAAGTAAAGGAGCCATTAGGAGGTAGTGACCACAATACAATAAGCTTTAATCTGCAGTTTGAAAGGGAGAGGATAGAATCGGAAGTGACAATATTTCAGTTATTTCATTAAACAAGATGTTACTAGCAGAGTCACAAGGGAACTATGGAGCTATGAGGGAGGAGTTGGCCAAAGTTCAATGGTGCAATACCCTAGCAGGGATGGCAGTGGAACAACAATGGCAGGTATTTCTGGGTATAATGCAGAAGATGCAGGATCATTTCATTCCAAAAAGGAAGAAAGATCCTAAGGGGAGGCAGGGGTGGCCGTGGCTGACGAGGGAAATTAAGGACCATATAAAGACAAAAGGGAAAAAGTATAACATAGCAAAGATAAGTGGGAAATCGGAGGACTGGGAAGCTTTTAAAGAACAACAGAGAATAACTAAAAAGGAAATATGCAAAGAAAAAATAAGGTACGAGGGTAAACTGGCCAAAAATACAAAGGAGGATAGTAAAGGCTTTTTTAGGTATGTGACAAGAAAAAAAAAAGGTTAAGACTAAAATTGGGCCCTTGAAGACAGAAACGGGTGAATTTATTACGGGGAACAAAGAAATGGCAGAAGAGTTGAATTGGTACTTTAGATCTGTCTTCACTGGGGAAGACACAAGCAATCTCCCAGATGCAATAGTGGCTGAAGGACCTGAACTGAAGGGAATTTATATTAAGCAGGAAATGGTGTTGGAGAGACTGTTAGGTCTGAAGGCTGATAAGTCCCCAGGACCTGATGGTCTGCATCCCAGGGTACTGAAGGAAGTGGCTCTAGAAATCGTGGATGCTTTGGTGATCATTTTCCAATGTTCTATAGATTCAGGATCAGTTCCTGAGGATTGGAGGGTGGCTAATGTTGTCCCACTTTTTAAGAAAGGAGGGAGAGAGAAAACCGAGAATTATAGACCAGTTAGTCTGACCTCAGTGGTGGGAAAAATGCTGTAGTCAATTATAAAGGACGAAATTACGACACATCTGGATAGCAGTATCAGGATAGGTCAGAGTCAGCATGGATTTATGAAGGGGAAATCATGCTGAATAATCTTCTGGAATTTTTTGAGGATGTAACTCTGAATATGGACAAGGGAGATCCAGTGGCTGTAGTATACCTGGACTTTCAGAAAGCCTTTGATAAAGTCCCACATAGGAGGTTAGTGAGCAAAGTTAGGGCACATGGTATTAGGAGCAAAATACTGACGGATTGAAAATTGGTTGGCTAACAGGAAACAAAGGGTAGTGATAAACGGCTCCCTTTCAGAATGGCAGGCGGTGACCAGTGGTGTGCCGCAGGGATCAGTGCTGGGACCGCAACTTTTTACAAGGTACATTAATGATATAGATGAAGATATTAAAAGTAATATTAGCAAATTTGCTGATGACACAAAGCTGGGTGGCAGGGTGAAATGTGAGGAGGATGTTAGGAGAATACAGGGTGACCTATACAGGCTAGGTGAGTGGACAGATGCATGGCAGATGCAGTTAAATGTGGATAAATGTGTGGTTATCCACTTTGATGGCAAGAACAGGAAGGCAGATTACTACCTAAATGGAGTCAGGTTAGGTAAAGGGGCAGTACGAGATCAAGGTATTCTTGTACATCAGTTAATGAAAGCAAGCATGCAGGTACAACAGGCAGTGAAGAAAGCTAATATCATGCTGGCCTTCATAACAAAAGGAATTGAGTATAGAAGCAAAGAGGTCCTTCTGCAGCTGTACAGGGCCCTGGTGAGACCGCACCTGGAATACTGTGCGCAGTTTTGGTCTCCAAGTTTGAGGAAAGACATTATGGCTATTGAAGGAGTGCAGCATAGGTTCACGAGGTCAATTCCCGGAATGGCGGGACTATCTTACGCTGAAAGATTGGAGCGACTGGGCTGGTATACGCTTGAGTTTAGAAGGCTGAGAGGAGATCTGATAGAGATATATAAGATTATTAAAGGATTTGACACTCTGGAGGCAGGAAGCATGTTTCCGCTGATGGGTGAGTCCGAAACCAGAGGACACAGTTTAAAAATAAGGGGTAGGCCACTTAGAACAGAGTTGAGGAGCAACGTCTTCACCCAGAGAGTGGTGGGTATATGGAATTCTCTGCCCCAGAAGGTAATGGAGGCCAAATCTCTGGATACTTTCAAGAAAGAGTTGGATGGTGCTCTTAAGGATAGTAGAATCAAGGGTTATGGGGATAAGGCAGGAACAGGATACTGATTGAGGATGATCAGCCATAATGAATGGTGGTGCTAGCTCGAAGGGCAGAATGGCCTACTCCTGCACCTATTGTCTATTGAAATCAGGTTCTTAAGATACTGAGCTCAAGGAACATCATCTCATTTCCTGCTTGGGGGTCCTGCAGCATTGAGTTCAATAACTTTAGAGCCCGATTCCATCCTTCCATGTCTTTTATCCAGCCCACACTGTTAAGACAGGGGTTGCATTTAGCACGGTTGCCCATTCTCCCATTTTGCTAGACCCATAATCACATTATATGAGTTGCATTCAGCAGTGCTAACCTATATTTTTTTCTGAAAGCAACAAATGCTGAAGATCACAATGGGTCAGACAGCATCCATGGAGAGAAAGCAAGCTAACGTATCGAGTCTAGATGACTCTTCATCAGAGCTGAAATGAAATGTACAGCATTTGTGCTATCGTTTGGAGTGAGTGGGGTTAGCATAGTGTGGGGGTAGTGGATGGAGGATGCTGCATCTTTTCTCCATCAGCACCCTCCACCCACTATTCCCACCCATGCCCCAAATTATAGCATAAATACTGTCCCCTCCACATTTCACTTCAGCTCTGATGAAAAATCATCTTGACTCGGAACGTTAGCTTGCTCTCTCCATGGATGCTGTCTGATCTGCTATGATCTCCAACATTTGTTGTTTTCAGTACAGGTTCCACCATCTGCAGTAATTTGCTCCTAACCCATTTTCTCTTTCTTTGGCTCTTATTATCACTTAATCAGTTTCTTTTGTCCTGGCCTCCTACTCATAATCTCTCTGTTTACACACCCCTTTCATATATCTCTCTCTCAGGGCTCCATCTCCACTAGTTCACTCACCTCTCCCCTTCCTGTCTTCCACTCCCCTCCAACACATCTGCTTCAGCATAAATACCACTAATAGTTCTAATAATGAGTCACCAGACTCAAAACATTAACTCTGCTTTCTTTCCACTCATGCTGCCAGACTTGCTGAGTTTCTCCATTGATTAATGTTAATATTCTTTAACTGATAAACAGGGAAAATGTTTGCCTGGCTTTGCAGTCTGAGAGTAAAAGGCAAGCCAGTTATAACTGAGATGAGGAAGAATTTCACTCAGAATGGTAAATCTTTGAAGTTCTCTACCCCATAGGACTGTGGAAGCACAGTCATTAAGTAAGGTTAAGATAGAGATTGATAGATTTCTACTCATTAATGACGTTGAGGAATATTGGGATATTTCAGGAATATGGCTTTGAGGTAGACGATCAGCCATGATCTGGAATGAGAGGGTTGACTCGAGGGTCTTTATGGCCTATTCCTACTGCTATATTTCTGTGTTCCTCATGGAAATGAGGCGGGTTGAATGTAAAATATACATGTGCAAATCTATGAATTTGGGGAATACATGAATAAGAATACTTACAAAGAACACATTGGTTATTTCATTGTATGAATAGATGTACAGAGTACAAAATAAAGATATTCATGGTGAACCTGTATATAACTGTGGTTAAGTCTCGAATACAAAATTGTGCCCAGCTCTGGACACTACACTTTAGAAAAGTGCAGCAAAGATTTATCTGAATTCGAATAAGAAATAAGGAACTTCAGCTATGTGGAGAGATTGCAGAAGCTGGGATGTTTTCCATTCTGTTAAGGTGACTAAGGAAAATTGATTGCAAGCGTTCAACTTTTCTGAGGGATTTCAATAGAATGAATAAAGGTATTGTATCCACCAGTATTGAGAGGGCAGAGATTAAAATAATTGGCACTGAACCAGGCAGAGACAGAGAGAATTGTGTTTGCACATTGAATTGTTACAAGCTAGAATGAATGGCCAGAAAGAATAGTGAAGCAGATTCAATATAAACTTTCAAAATGGCACGGGATGTATACGCAAGAAAGAAAACTTTGCATTGCAATAGTGAAAGCTCAGTGGCATTTGATGACTCAGTGGAACAGACAGCTTTTTTAACCAACAGGTACGAATGGACATAATCATTTTCTTCTTTTTGAATGATGATGGTGACGGCGTGTAATGTAACTGGTCTAGTAATTCAGAGCCCTACGTTAATACTTATAGAATAAAATTCCACAATTGCACATGGTGGAATTCAAATTTAATGGACAAAATCTGGATTTGAAAGTTTGTCTCAGCAATCGTGGCCTAGAAACTGTCATTCATTCTTCTAAAAACCCATTTGGTTCACTAAATGTCCTTTACAGATGGGGAATTAAGGTCATTGTCCTGTCACTAAGTCACCCTTTATTTACAAGTGCACACTACACTGGTTGAGGCCAGCCAGAATAGAGTCAGTTCTCAACTGAGGAGAATCTAATTCCCTGATTACATTGCTCAGCCAAGGCTTTCCTGATTAGCCCAGATTAATAACCCCAATCAAGAACCTCTTAGTTAACAAGGTCCACCTGGTTCCAATCACTGACACCTTTAACAGGTCTGATCTACATGTGACTCTAGACACAGTAGTGTGGTCGACTCTTAACTGCTTTCTGAAATGGTCTAACAAACCATTGAGTTCAAGGGCAATTAGTGATGGAAAACAGAATCATGCTTTGCTATAGACACCCTTATCCCATGAAGGAAAATAAAGAAAAAAAAATATTCTATTATCAGAGGCACCCTTTGTGACTACTGATAAGGGGCGAGAGTGACACAGGTAAAAACAAAAATTAACTTACTTCAATTTTCTAAAATGGAACCCCTGAACTTCATCAATGTCATCATCATCTTCCAGCACAGTATTATTCGTACCTGCATTAAAATTAGAAACAATATTTGTCAATTACACAGCAATTTATAACATTTGTACATGTACTGCTAATATTGTCAGATTAGCACAATGAGAATTATTAACAATGTTTTACATTATAAATAATATGTACAAACATCTTACTCTGCACAACTGCTATTTTTGTAAGAAGATAATTTTATGGGATACAGTCTCAGAGGCAAAAACTGTAATCAGATTGAAAATTGTTAAATATTTAAATATACATTATAAATTATAGAATCCCTCCACTGTGGAAGTAGGTCATTCAACCGGAGTCCACACCGGCCCTCCAGACAGTATCCCAGCCAGACCGGCACCCCTACTATATCCCTGAAACCCTGCATTTCCCATGATTAATCCACCAATCTTGCATATCACTGGACACAATGGGCAATTTAGCATGGCCAATCCATCCAACTCCATATCTTTGGACACTTTTATATGTGCTCTATACACAATATAAAGCAGAGGGTTTTTGTCTGACTCAAAGAGTAGAGGCATATAAATCCTTCAGTACTCATAAGGATGATGTGGAAGCAGCTTTTAAACATGTGAAGAAGATTAAATTAGAATTTAATGTTCTTCATTGTGTCGCAGGGCGGCATGGTGGTTCAGTGGTTAGCTCTACTGCCTCACAGTGCTAGAGACCCGGGTTCAATTCCCACCGAGGGCGACTGTCTATGTGGAGTTTGCACATTTTCCTGTGTCTGCATGGGTTTCCACCGGGTGCTCCAGTTTCCACCCACAAACCAAAGATGTGCAGACTCGTTGAATTGGCCATGCTGAATTGCCCATAGTTTTAGGTGAATTAGTCAAGGGTGAATGTAGGGTAGGGGAATGGGGTCTGGGTGAGTTATTTTTCGAAAGGTCGGTGTGAACTTGTTGGGCCGAAGGACCTGTTTCCATACTGTAGGGAATCCATTCTAAAAAAAAATTAAGATTTAGACATTCTGTCAATCTCAATGGCAGGACATCACATAAGCAAATTAGGGGGAGACAATGGCATAGAGGCAATGTCATTCAACTAGTGATTCAGGGCAAGGGTATTTTATTTGCAATTCTCTAGTGCTGTGGCACCAGACAAGTCCAAAGGAAGACTGAAAAATTATTGCCAGAAGCTCTGCAATTTCAGCCTCTCTTCCCTCAGTACGTTTATGCACCTCACCTGGTCCCAACGCCTTTATCAATTGTAAAGAATAGGCAGCCTATCTAATAGAATCATACAGCATGGTAACAGACCCTTTGGTCCAACTCATCCATGCCAACCAGGTTCCCCAAGCTAAACTAGTCCCATTTGCCAATGTTTGGTCCATATGCCTCTAAACTTTAATATAGTCAGAGAGATGTACAGCACAGAAACAGACCCGTCAGTCCAACTCGTCCATGCCAACCAGATATCCTAACCTAATCTAGCCCCAATTGCCAGCGCTTGGCCCACATCCCTCTAAACCCTTCCTATTCATTTACCCATCCAGATGCCTTTTAAATGTTGTAATTGTACCAGCTTCCACCACTTCCTCTGGCAGCTCATTCCATACACAACACCTTCTACGTGAAAAAGCTTCCCCTTAAGTCTCTTTTATCTTTCCCCTCTCACCCTAAACCTACGCCCTTTAGTTCTGGACTCCCCCACCCCAGGGAAAAGACTTTGTCTGTTTATCCTATCCATACACCTCAAGATATAATAAACGTCTATAAGGTCATCCCTCAGCCTCTGACACTCCAGGGAAAACAGTCCCAGCCTGTTCAGCCTCTTCCTATAGCTCAACTCCTGGCAACGTCCTTGTAAATCTTTTCTGAACCCTTTCAAGTATCATAACATCTATCCAATAGGAAGGAGACTAGAACTGCATGCAATATTCCAAAAGTGGCCTAACCAATGTCCTGCACAGCTGCAATGTGACCTCCCAACTCCTATACTCAATGCTCTGACCAATAAAGGAAAGCATACCAAGTGCCTTCTCCACTATCCTATCTACCTGTGACTCTATTTCAAAGGAACTTTTAACCAGCACTCCAAGGTCTCTTTGTTCAGCAACACTCCCTAGGACTTTCTCATTAAGTGTATAAGTCTTGCTCTGATTTGCTTTTCCAAAATGCAGCACCTCGCATTTATCTAAATTAAATCTGCCACTCCTCAGTCCATTCGTCCATCTGATCAAGATCCCATTGTACTCTGAGGTAACCTTCCTCACTCTCCACTACACTTCCAATTTTGATGTCATCTGCAAACCTACTATCTATACCTCCTATCTTCACATCCAAATCATTTATATTGTGGGCGGTACGGTGGCTCAAAGGTTAGCACTGCTGCCTCACTGCGCCAGGGACCCGAGTACAATTCCCGCCTCGGGTAACTGTCTGTGTGGAGTTTGCACATTCTCCGAGTGTCTGCATGGGTTTCCTCCAGGTGCTCTGGTTTCCTCTCACAGTCCAAATATGTGCTAAATTGCCCATATTGTTAGGCGCATTAGTCAGGGGTAAATGTAGGGAAATGGGTCTGGGTGGGTTGCTCTTTGGAGGGTTGGTGTGGACTTGTTGGGCCGAAGCGCCTGTTTCCACACTGTAGGGAATCTAATCTAATATAAATTACGAAATTTAGTGGACCCAGCACCGACCCTTGTAGCATACCATTCGTCACAAGTCTCCAGTGTGATAAGCAACCCTCCACCACCACCACCCTCTGTCTTCTACCTTTGAGCCAGTTCTGTATCTAAATGGCTAATTCTCCCTGTATTACATGACATCTAACCTTGATAACCAGTCAAACGCCTTACTGAAGTCCATATAGATCATGTCCACTGCTCTGTCCTCATCAATCCTCTTTGTTACTTCTTCAAAAAAACTCAATCAGGTTTGTGAGACATGAATTGTCATGCACAAAGCCATGCTGACTATCCCTAATCAGTTCTTGCTTTTCCAAGTACATGTAAATCCTGTCCCTCAGGATTCCCTCTAAAATTTGCCCACCAACAATGTTAAGCTCACTGGTCTATAGTTCCCTGGGTATTCCTTACCACGTTTCTTAAATAGTGGCACCATGTTAGCCAACCACCAGTCTTCCGGCACCTTACCTGTGACTATCAATGATACAAATTTCTCAGCAATCACTTCTCTAGCTTTCCACAGAGTTCTAGTGTACACCTGATCAGGTCCTGGGGATTTATCCACTATTATGCATTTCATGACAACCAGCACCTCCTCCTCCGTAATATGGACATTTTTCAAGATTATACTATTTATTTCCCTACATTCTATAATCTTCCATGTTGTTCTCCACAGTAAACACTGATGCATAATACTAGTTTAGTATCTCCCCCATCTCCTGAGGCTCCACACCATAGGCTGCCTTACTGATCTTTGAGGGGTCCTATTCTTTCCCTTTTGACCTGTATAAAAACCCTTTGGATTTCTCCTTAGCTCTATTTGCCAAAGCTATCTTATGTACCCTTTTTGCCTTCCTGATTTCCCTCAAGTATATCCCTACTGCCTTTATACTCTAAGGATTCACTTGATCACTCCTGTCTGTAACTGACATATGCTTCGTCTTTTTCTTAACCAAAACCTCAATTTCTCTAGTCATCCAGCATTCCCCACACCCACCAGCCTTTCCTTTCACCCTAATTGCAATAAACTGTCTTTGTACACTTGTTAGCTCATTTTTGAAGGTTTCCCATTTTCCAGTCGACCCTTTACCTGCGAACATCTGCCCTCAATCAGACTTTTGAAAGTTCTTGCCTAATACCATCAAAATTAGCCTTCCTCCAATTTAAAATTTCAACTTTTAGATCTGGTCTATCCCTTTCCATCACTATTTTAAAACTAATAGAATTATGTTCGCAGCTCCAAAGTTCTTCCCCACTGACACTCAATCCTACCTTGTTTTCTGTTTTGTTCCTGCCTGTCCTGACTGTTTGACTCACTCCCTTTCCCAACATTACCAGTCTCAGATTGATCTCTTTTCTCAGATTGATCTCTTTTCTCACTATTTCCTTGGGTCCCACTCCTCCTCCTCACTAGTTGAAATCCTCCCGAGCAGCACTAGCAAATCTTCCTGCCAGTATATTCGTCCCCTTCCAATTCCGGTGCAATCCGTCCTTCTTGTACAGGTCACTTCTACCCCAGAAGAGATTCCAATGATCCAAAAATGTGAACAATTTGCCCATGCAGCAGCTCCTCAGCCATGCATTTAACTACTCTATCCTCCTATTTCTACCCTTACTCACTCGTAGCACCGGGAGTAATCCAGATATCACTACCCTAGAGGACCTCCTTTTTAAATTCCTGCCTAACTTCCTATATTCTCCCTTCAGAATCTCATCCTTTTCCCTTCCGATGTCATTAGTTCCAATATGTACAATGACCTTCTCCTGCTCCCTCTCCCCTTTGAGAACATTCTGCACCCTCTCTCAAAATATCGTTGATCCTGGCACCAGGAAGGCAACACACCATTCTCATTTTTCACTGCTATCACAATCTATCGCTTGGAACCTGACATTCCCCTCATTACAGCAGAGCCTGTCTTGATACCAAAAACTTGGCTGTTCATGCTACATTCCCGAGAGTCCATCACCTCCTACCTTTTCCAAAACAGCATACTTGTTTAAAATGGGTATAGTCACAGAAGGCTCCTGCACTACCCGCCTACTCCTCCTACCTCTCCTGGAGTTAACCCATCTACCGAACTGCAACCATCACACCCCCTAGCTTTTGTAAATTCCTCATTGGCTCTGACTGCCACTCCAACCGATCTATGCGATCTGATAGGATTCGCAACCAAAGACATTTCCTGCAGGCATAATCATCAGTAACATGGAAACTTTCCCTCAGCTCCCACATCCGACAGGAAGAGCATATCACTCTAGTAAATGCCATCTTTGCTCCTTCACAATCTACAGACCCAGAAAATAGCATCGTCTATTCACTCTTTAAAAAAAAGCTTCAGGCTAACTTAGCACTTATGGTTTATATTTTTAAAATTTAATCAAGAGACAAATTTCAAGAAAACAAATAATCAATAAAGAGCCCACTCTATTCACTTACAGCAAGGTTACATGTTAAAAACTATGCACTGATCTGGTCCTGTGCTGTGAGCTCTCCCCTACAGGTTCCTCCAAAATCAGCTATATATTTCGCTGTTTATTAATTTTTCCTAGACGCATTCCAATGTCCAGAGATACATGAACTCAAACAGCAAAGGCAGTAACTGTTCAGATTCACTGCTATGTCAGTGAGCAGCGTAGTTTCTTTTTTCTCTCTCCCTCATTAACCGTGTGCTCACGGCCTTTTGTCTGTCTTTCTCTCTTTAAAAAGTGCCATTGTTTTGATTATTTTTCCCCGAAGTCCCAAAACGATGCAACAACATATAAAACAGTAATTGCTGCTCCTGGAATTTGAGGAAATCATCTCCAACACCTAAAATACCTCAAAAAAGAAGCAACACTTACAGGCACAATGTTTTCCCGTCCTCCATCTTGGATTACCCAGAATCCTCTTCTTAATCAACTATAAAATACTTTTAATGGTTATATGAATCCTTCTACTGTAGCTACTGCAGCGTAGTCTACCTTAGTAAAGACACTTATAGGTCTCTGGAGTTCCCATTTATTTTAGCAGTCCGTCTCTGTATATACATTTTCTTTGCTTCTCTTATATTGCCCCTCCTCATGCGTCTTAGACTGTAATTTTCCCTTTCTAGATTAGTGGTGCTGGAAGAGCACAGTAGTTCAGGCAGCATCCAAGGAGTAGCGAAATCAACGTTTCGGGCAAAAGCCCTTCATCAGGAATAAAGGCAATAAGCCTGAAGCGTGGAGAGATAAGCTAGAGGAGGGTGGGGTGGAGGTGGGGAGAAAGTAGCATAGAGTACAATGAGAGAGTGGGGGAAGGGATGAAGGTGATAGGTCAGGGAGGAGAGGGTGGAGTGGATAGATGGAAAAGGAGATAGACAGGTAGGACAAGTCCGGACAAGTCATGGGGACAGTGCTGAGCTGGAAGTTTGGAACTAGGGTGAGGTGGGGGAAGGGGAAATGAGGAATCTGTTGAAGTCCACATTGATGCCCTGGGGTTTAGATTAGATTAGATTAGATTAGATTACATTACAGTGTGGAAACAGGCCCTTCGGCCCAACAAGTCCACACCGACCCGCCGAAGCGAAACCCACCCATACCCCTACATTTACCCCTTACCTAACACTACGGGCAATTTAGCATGGCCAATTCACCTGACCCTGCACATCTTTTTGGACTGTGCGAGGAAACCGGAGCACCCGGAGGAAACCCACGCAGACACGGGGAGAACGTGCAAACTCCACACAGTCAGTCGCCTGAGGCGGGAATTGAACCCGGGTCTCAGGCGCTGTGAGGCAGCAGTGCTAACCACTGTGCCACCGTGCCGCCCATAAAGTGTTCTGAGGCGGAAGATGAGGCGTTCTTCCTCCAGGCGTCTGGTGGTGAGGGAGCGGCCGTAAAGGAGGCCCAGGACCTCCATGTCCTCGGCAGAGTGGGAGGGGGAGTTGAAATGTTGAGCCACGGGGCGGTGTGGTTGATTGGTGCGGGTGTCCCGGAGATATTTCCTAAAGCGCTCTGCTAGGAGGCGCCCAGTCTCCCCAATGTAGAGGAGACCGCATCGGGAGCAACGGATACAATAAATGATATTAGTGGATGTGCAAGTAAAACTTTGATGGATGTGGAAGGCTCCTTTAGGGCCTTGGATTGAGGTGTGGGAGGTGGTGTGGACGCAGGTTTTACAGTTCCTGCGGTGGCAGGGGAAAGTGCCAGGATGGGAAGGTGGGTTGTAGGGGGGCGTGGACCTGACCAGGTAGTCACGGAGGGAACGGTCTTTGCGGAAGGCAGAAAGGGGTTGGGAGGGAAATATATCCCTGGTGGTGGGGTCTTTTTGGAGGTGGCGGAAATGTCGGCGGATGATTTGGTTTATGCGAATGTTGGAAGGTGAGCACCAGGGGTGTTCTGTCCTTGTTATGGTTGGAGGGGTGGGGTCTGAGGGCGGAGGTGCGGGGTGTGGACGAGATGCGTTGGAGGGCATCTTTAACCATGTGTGAAGGGAAATTGCAGTCTCTAAAGAAGGAGGCCATCTGGTGTGTTCTGTGGTGGAACTGGTCCTCCTGGGAGCAGACCAAAGGGGTAGCCATGGGCACACGTATGGGCACCAGCTATGCCTGTCTCTTTGTTGGCTACGTAGACCTGTTGATGTTCCGTAATTACACCAGCACCACTCCCCACCTCTTCCTCCGCTACACTGATGACTGCATCGGCGCCACCTCGTGCTCCCGCGAGGAGGTTGAGCAATTCATCAACTTCACCAACACATTCCACCCTGAGCTTAAATTTACCTGGACCATCTCTGACACCTCCCTCCCCTTCCTGGACCTCTCCATCTCCATTAATGACGACTGACTTGACACTGACATTTTTTACAAACCCACCGACTCCCACAGCTACCTGGATTACACCTCTTCCCACCCTACCTCTTTCATAAATGCCATCCCGTATTCCCAATTCCTCCGCCTCCGCCGTATCTGCTCCCAGGAGGACCAGTTCCGCCACAGAACACACCAGATGGCCTCCTTCTTTAGCGACCGCAATTTCCCTTCCCACGTGGTTAAAGATGCCCTCCAACGCATCTCGTCCACATCCCGCACCTCCGCCCTCAGACCCCACCCCTCCGACCGTAACAAGGACAGAACGCCCCTGGTGCTCACCTTCCACCCTACCAACCTTCGCATAAACCAAATCATCCACCGACATTTCCGCCACCTCCAAAAAGACCCCACCACCAGGGATATATTTCCCTCCCAACCCCTTTCCGCCTTCCGTAAAGACCGTTCCCTCCGTGACTACCTGGTCAGGTCCACGCCCCCCTACAACCCACCCTCCCATCCTGGCACTTTCCCCTGCCACCGCAGGAACTGTAAAACCTGCGCCCACACCTCCTCCCTCACCTCTATCCAAGGCCCTAAAGGAGCCTTCCACACATCCATCAAAGTTTTACTTGCACATCCACTAATATCATTTATTGTATCCGTTGCTCCCGATGCGGTCTCCTCTACATTGGGGAGACTGGGCGCCTCCTAGCAGAGCACTTTAGGGAACATCTCCGGGACACCCACACCAATTAACCACACCGCCCCATGGCCCAACATTTCAACTCCCCCTCCCACTCTGCCGATGACATGGAGATCCTGGGCCTCCTTCACCTCCACTCCCTCACCACCAGACGTCTGGAGGGAGAACGCCTCATCTTCCGCCTCGGAACACTTCAACCACAGGGCATCAATGTGGACTTCAACAAATTCCTCATTTCCTCTTCCCCCACCTCATCCTAGTTCCAAACTTCCTGCTCAGCACTGTCCCCATGACTTGTCCGGACTTGTCCTACCTGCCTATCTCCTTTTCCACCTATCCACTCCACCCTCTCACCCTGACCTATCACCTTCATCCCCTCTCCCACTCACCCATTGTACTCTATGCTACTTTCTCCCCACCCCCACCCTCCTCTAGCTTATCTCTCCACGCTTCAGGCTTACTGCCTTTATTCCTGATGAAGGGCTTTTGCCCGAAACATCGATTTTGCTGGTCCTTGGATGCTGCCTGAACTGCTGTGCTCTTCCAGTACCACTAATCCAGAATCTGGTTTCCAGCATCTGCAGTCATTGTTTTTAACCTCTGTAATTTTCCCTTATTTTAATTAATTCAGAGGATAAAGACTTTGCTGACTGGCCCATACTTATTGACTTCAGAATGTAAGCTGCCTTCCTGAACTACTGTAATCCATTTTGCATTGGATGGCGAATTATTTGGAGGTGAGCTTGCAGGCGGTGATGTTGTCATGTATTTTCTGACCTTATCCTTGAGGGTGCCATCCTGATTTGTAAATGTATCTCTATTTCTTCAGTGCTGCGGAGTCAAAATCTTGGAACTTCTTTCTTAACGACACTGTGGGTGTCCACCATCAAATAGACTGCAGTGGTTCAAGAAGGCAGCAGACTACAACCTTCTCAAGGGAAATTAGGGGTGGGCAATAAATGCTGACATAGCCAATATTGCCCAAAGTCCGTGAATAAATAAAAAAGACACATCTTTTCTTTTTTTTAACATTACCTCCTATTTCTTTTGTCATCCAGAGAGCTCTGGATTTGTTTGCCCTACCTTTACATTTCAAGGGAATATTTATTGACAGTGCTCAAATTCTCTCTTCTTTCAAATCGTCCATTGTTCAGCTATTTATTTCACTGTCAAACGCCCATTGTTCAGCTATTTATTTCACTGTCAAACTCTTACTGTAATATGTTTGGTCCAGATTTGTTTTAAGTTGGTTTCCATCAACTTATTGTGATTGTTCTGATTGCTCAATGTTATTTTTCTTATTGGCTGAAACGTAATGATACACTGATCTTTGACACCTTGTTATTTCCCTACTCTCATTTAATCTAGTTGGGCCATCTCATTCCCATAGACTAGATTTGTTCCTCAACATCCTTCCCACTAGTTTGTGGTCAATAGACTACAGCAAGCAATACAACTGCATTCTTTTTGTTCCTTAGCACCAGGACAATTGTCACTATCCTTGAGCTCCTTAGTATATCCTCTTTCTCCAGCATTGCAATGTTCACCTTAACCAATACCACCACCTTGTTCCCTTATCTGCCTTTCCTATCTTTACTGAACACCTTGTATCCAGGAATATTTAATACCCGGTATGCCATTTCTTGAACCAGGACTTTATCTGAGCTACAATATCATACATTTTACTTTGACCACACCATTAAATTATTGTTCCCTTATCTTGTTCTATCTTTCACTCCACAGATTTTGGGCACCTGGCATTCCTCCCTGATGTTATTCCCAAGTTCCCTCACTCCTGCCAAATTATTTTAAAACTCCCCCACAACATTACCAAAATATCCCACGCAGAGGTCTCAGAGCAAAGCATCTTAAATTTTCTAACTTTAAAACAGTGGAGAATTTATCTGTCTTGGTATTAGCATTTTCCCCAAATTCCGTTCCCTCATTTGCCCACGAACATTACCGATTTCCAGTCCTTCATTAATTGGTTCATTATTAATTTCCCTGGAATGTCTGGTATGTCATCATCAACTCTGCCAACAAAATTATTCAACAAGTCTGCTACTTCCTTATCTTTGCTTGCATTGACTCACATCTATTTTTAAAGGATCCTCATACCTTTGACTACCCTTTGGCTGTAAAATTCTAACCCATAATGCCAGTAGTTTCAATGCTATGAATTGCACTTTGGGAACAAAATAACTTCTGTGCTGCCTCTGCCCATTTCTGCTGAGCCACCAAAGTTGTTTTGATGATCTTGTTAGTGCGGACATTCATACAAGCATAGGAATTAGGGGCAAGATGTAGAACACTCAGCTCCTCCAACCTGCTTTACTGTAACTTTCCTACATACCAGAAGTTTTCAGATTGTCAGACCAGCATCACATCCACCAATTTAGACCTAGCTGTTCTTTTAGATTAGATTACTTACAGTGTGGAAACAGGCCCTTCGGCCCAACAAGTCCACACCGACCCGCCGAAGCGCACTAACCCAGATCCATTCCCCTACATTTACCCTTTCACATAACATTATGGGCAATTTAGCATGGTCAATTCACCTAACCTGCACATTGTTTGGACTGTGGGAGGAAACCGGAGCACCCGGAGGAAACCCACGCAGACACGGGGAGAATGTGCAAAGTCCACACAGACAGTTGCCTGAGGCGGGAATTGAACCCAGGTCTCTGGCGCTGTGAGGCAGCAGTGCTAACCGCCGTGCCGCCCACAAGTTCTAGTTTACCTTCTTTCTTAAACACTTCAACTGACACTTCTTCTTAACTGTGCTTCTTAGTTCTAGATTCCCTTACAAGGCAAAACACCCTTTCAGTAATCATCCTGTCAAATCCCCTCAGAATAATATATGCTTCAATAAGATCACCTCTCCTTCTACTCAACTCCAATGAGCATAGGTCCAAGCTGCTCAACATTTCCTCATAAGACAAACTTTTCTTCCAATGAATCACCTGACGACACTGCTCTAGATTATGGTAAAGTTAATTTTATAGGATAAGTCAGAGATTGAAATGGTAACTGCCAAAACTGTCATTGATTATAACTACACATAAGTAAAAAATATTTCATCCTGATCCATGATCAGCATATACTCTCAATTATATATTGAATAACAGCCACAGTCAATAAAGAATATGAGAAGTAATATTACACTAGAGGAAAGAGCGGATGACGGAATAAAGATTAAGACAGATATTCGATTCAAGTTTCTCTGAGCTACAAACAATGCAACTGTGTCCTTCTTGAAATCAGAAACATCCTTCCTTCAACCGCATGTGGTACTCCAAAGGGAGTCTCACCAATACTACATTTACGACAACACCTTTGTTGTAACTTCATAGTAAACTTTCCTGATTCACATTCAAGAACAATATGTCTTAATCTGTAATTAGATTAGATTCCCTACAGTGTGGAAACAGGCCCTTCGGCCCAACAAGTCCACACCGACCCGCCGAAGCGTAACCTACCCAGACCCATTCTCCTACATTTACCCCTTCACCTAACACTACGGGCAATTTAACTTGGCCAATTCACCTAACCTGCACATTTTTGGACTGTGGGAGGAAACCGGAGCACCCGGAGGAAACCCACACAGACACAGGGAGAACGTGCAAACTCCACACAGAGAGTCGCCTGAGGCAGGAATTGAACCCGGGTCTCTGGCGCTGTTAGGCAGCAGTGCTAACCACTGTGCCACTGTGCCGCCCACGCCGTCATGTTTCTTTCTATATAATTTTCTGCATCTAACTGCTGTTTTGTTCTTTGCTTTGTTTTATAACTCTTTCCAAATATCTTATTCTTTATACTGTCATACTTCTTTCCTCTAGTTTTCACTGATCTCCTATGTTGTCCATGACCGTTATTCAAAATATTCTTGTCCCTTGGGGGAGTTTATGTTGATCATGGATGAAAATAAAATCATTCTTATTTGTCTATAGTGTGCCATACATTACAGTAATGACTAATTTAAGGTACTGTACCTTAGTGTACTCAAAAATGCGCATCTCAACCAGGGATAAATGGACTTTATTGAATTTAAACGAAAACTTTACTTCCTTCCCGCAGCACAGTTTTACACAAATGTTCATCTGTTCAGCCCTGTGTATGTCACTTAGGTTACAAATTACCACTTGAGATTATACCATAAAAAGGTTTTGAGTCAGGGACTCTGAATGATTCACTTTTGACAAGAAAGAATATTAAAGGATACTAGGAAAGAGCAAGAAAACAGCAATAATTCATATCAAAATACTGCCAATGAGACATGTATGATGGATTGAGTGTGGTTCGGTGCTGCAAATCTGATTCTTCAATATAAGTGTGAATCTATTTTTTTGTAATTCCTGAACTATGTTTTGAGGTGGGGGAGGTTAGAGCAGAGGTGGCAGGACAGACAGAAAACTAACACTGCTGTCCCACAATTCATAACCAAATTAATAAGACGATGAGACATAGAAATTAGGCCATTCAGCACATCAAGTCTGCTCTGCCATTCAATCATGGTTGATACATTTCTCAACATCATTCTCCTGCTTTCTCCCCATAACCCTTGATCTCCTTTACCATCAAGAAACCTTTACCAACTATCTCTGTCTTAAATATATTCAATGTCCTGGCGGGGGGGGGGGGGGTCCAAGATGGCAGCGATCTAAGAAGATCACACTGCAGAGTTCCAGCACAAGCGGGACGAACCTTCAACCCACCCAAACCAGACCATTGTGATATCTTGGGATTCCAGAAAGATCGTGGAGTCCCAAGAAACTTCTAAAAATGAACATCTCAGTTTCCAGCCATCCAGAGATGCCGAAAAAGGGAGGAGGAGCATCCCAGGCCGGTCCTGCGGCCCAGCCTGCAGAATCCTCGGAGTCGATTACTTTCCAGACCCTGGTGAAAGAGCTCGCAAAATCTCACGAGATGTTGGGGAACCACATAGAAGAGAAGCTGGCTCCAATCTCTCTCATGTTGCAGAAGCATGAGCAGCAGCTGGAGACCTGGAAAAGAGAACGGTTGAGGTGGAGCACAGGGTCACAGTGGTGGAAGCTGTTGCCAGTTCATCCAAGCCCTGGAGACGCAGGTCCGTAATGTGCATGACCAAGTCGATGATCTTGAGAACAGGGGCAGGAGAAAAAAAATTTGGATCATCTGTCTGCCTGAGGATAAGGAAGGTGAGCCGCCTGCGGAATTTGTTGAGGATTGGCTGCTGAAATTCCTTGACTTAGGGGCTGGCATGAGAGGATTGAAAATAGAAAGGGCTCACCGGGTCACAGCGCGGAGTTCGGGTCTGGGTCAACGTCTTTGTCCTCTCCTGGCGAGGTTCCATCATTACTGGGATAAGGAGAGTCATAAAGGTTTCCAGAGTCCAGGGGAAGGATCCGAAGGCTCTAATTTACGAGGGCTCCAAGGTCATGTTCTTTCGGGACTTCTCAGTGGCAGTGATCCAGAAACGAAAATCTTACAACAGTGTGAAGAGATGACTGAGGGAGCTTGGGATTCAGTACTCCCTGAGGTATCCGGCGGTGCTTCGGTTCTCATTAGATGGATCCATACATGTCTTTAACACGTTGGAGAAGGCAAGAGACTTTGTTAACAAATTAACTTAATTTGAACAATTTTAGTATGTATGAATAATGTTGTTTGGGTATGTCTTTATCATTTTGTAAAAGAAACTAAGGAAGTCAGGTTGGAGCTGTATTTTTCAATTTTTCTTTTTCTATTGATAATAATTTGGTTTCAACTATGTTTTGCGGCAATCAAGATGTACATTTTCAATTTCTAAGTTAGGATATACCAAAGGATGGTTGGGGAATTTATTCCTTTTTTGTTTTAAAAATACTTTTTTTTATTCATATTGGTATTCTATAGTGTGTTAACTCTTTTTCTGCTTGTGTTTACTGTGCGGCTCTAGCTGGGAGAAATGAAGGTGGCTGGGCTGGTTAGTTTGGGTTGAGTAGTTGCCCCCTCTGGGCAGGGGGTGAGTTTCCTACTCAGCACTGTTCGCGCTTTACATGTTGGTTTGTTTTTTGGTTTTCATTGTTTATAAATTTTAATTGTTTTGTAGGTTTGTTAAATGTAGTGGTTTTAGTTTATGTAGTTTTTATATTTAGTCGATCATGTGACACTAAGGCTCAATGATTTGTGGTTCGGGTTCCTCCTGTCTGGAATTTAAAAGTCATTGCAGAAGGTTATAGCTAATGACTTGATTAAATGATGTACCTGGAATATCAAGGGAAGTCACTCACCAACTAAGAGGAAGAACGTACTCTTGAGTCTGAGAAAGGAGGTGAATATTGCTTTGTTATAGGAGACAGACTTGGATGATAAAGAGCATCTGAAATTACAGCAGAATGGCTTTGACCATGTTTATTTTTCATCATTTCATACCAGAAGTAGGGGAGTGGCTTTATTGGTTAGGAAGAATCTCCCATTTAAGTTGTTAGAGGCACGGGAGGTTTGTAATTCTTAAAGCCTTGATAAATGGAGAAGGATGTGGTCTTTTAAATGTTTATTGCCCTCCAGCTCATCCTCTTAAATTTTTGGAGGATGCTTTTTCTAAACTGTTAAGTCTCAAGTCCCGACACATCATTATAGGGGGAGATTTAACAGTCTCAATAGCCGCCACAGCCTTCTGTGGCAGTGAACTGCATAGATTCACCATTCTCTAGCTGAAGACGTTTCTCTTTATCTCCATTCTAAAAGGTCTTCCCTTTACTCTAAGGCTGTGCCCTTGGCTTCTAGTCTCTCCTACCAGTGGAAACATCTTCCACATATCTACTCTGTCCAGGCCATTCAGTATTCTGTAAGTTTCAATTGGATCCTCCTTATCCTTCTAAACTCCATCAAGTATAGATACAGAGTCCTCAAATATTCCTCATATGTTAAGCTGTTCATTCTTGGGACCATTCTCATGAACCTCCTCTGAACACTCTCCAGGGCCAGTACATCCTTCCTGACATATGGAGCCTACGACTGTGCACAATACTCCAAATGTAGCCAGAGCCTTTTAAAGCTCCACACAGATAGTCACCTGAGGCTAGGATCAACCCTGGGTCCATGGCGCTGTGAAGCAACAGTGCTAATCACTGAGCCACCATGCCTCCTGCTTCTATTACTATGAAATACTATGAACCTATGAAACTCCTGCCATTGCTATTCCACTCTCTTTCTTGCTAGGCTCCTCTCCCAGTCAAATTTACCCAGCTCCTCCCTTATGCCTCTGTAGTTACCTTTTTTCATCTGAAATGCCATTACCTCTGATTCTATCTCCTCTCTCTCAAATTGCAGAGTAGATTCAATCATATTATGATCACTACTTCCTAAGGGTTCCTTCACCTTAAGCTTATCAAGTCTGCCTCATTAAACAATATCAAATCCAGTACAGCCTGTTCCCCCATGGGATCCACCACAAGCTGCTCCAAAAATCAGCTACCGACCTGATTTTTCCCAGTTCACCTGTATATTGAAATCCCCCATGATCACTGAAACTTTGTCTTTCCTATACATCTTTTCTATCTCCTGGTGTATCTTGCATACTATCCCCTGACTACAGTTTGGAGGCCTACACATAATTCCCAACTATGGGTTTTTTTGTAACTTTGCCGTTCCTCAATTCTACCCACACAGATTCCACACCATCTGACCCTACTTCGTTTCTTACTATTAATTTAAATCCATTTCTCACGAATAGGGCAAAACAACCCTCCTGCTCACCTGCCTATCTTTTCAATAGGATATATATCTTTGAATATTCAACTCACAATCCTGATTCCCTTACGTCAATGTGTCTGTAATAACTACCATGTCATGCCTACCAAATTTGATCGGCATCACAAGCTCATTTACCTCATTCCCTATACTGCGTGCATTCAGATATAACACTTTTAGTTCTATATTATCCATCCCTCTTCTCACTGTCATTTGTCCAGTGTACTTGATGTTTGATTTCTATCTCTTTGCAGATACTCTGTCCTATTTGTGTCTGTGCTGGAGATTTTAATAACCTTTCCTGAGTTCTGCACGCTTACCTCCTTTTTTTTATTTGGGTTTTCTCGTTTCCCCTATAACTAAACCGGAGTACAGAAATGGTGTTCAACTGTCACTTGTGGCATCATTCACGTGAAATGGAACACAAAATCCTTTATGTTCAGTCTTTAAGAAAAAATATCACCTTTTGAGGAAAAGCAAAATAATCCTTTCAATGTTACAGTCTACATACCTTCCTCAAAATATGGCCAAAATCATGAATTAACTGAACATAAGATGAAAGTTGAAGAATGACTGCTGTATTTAGCAGCAAAACAAGCAGTGAAATTTAAAACTTTAACTTTGAGAAAGTTATCCTAAAGGAATTATATATGGATTTTAACTTGTCTTATTTTCTACAGAAGTGATAATTTTGTTTTTAAATTGGAATGCTATTGCATTCAATGCACTACTATCATCAGTGATTTGCACTCTGATTTCCTCTCGACAGATACTGCCAGACGTGCTGTGGTTTTTCATCAATTTCTGTTTTTGTATCTAATTTACAGTTCTTCAGTTTTTATTGTGGAGATAACAGGCACATATTTTGGAATAAAAGCACAGGGCCTTATCTGAAACTTCCGAGATATTCTGAGATCACTGCATAAAAATATCACAGCAAGAACAATGCTACAGAAAAAGGTCTAATTGAAACAACTTCAACTAATTAAGTTTGACTGTATTTTACATATTCAGCTAAAACTAAATATCGTACCTTCAAAATGAGTGTCATCTACTGCTTTGTATTCTGTACTTTTAATAGCAAGTTCAACACCATATCCTGAAAGATGGACTTTCTTCAAACTGGTTTTCTGTTAAAGATATAGTTATCAGTTATTCAGCTATGCCAAACATGTAACAACATTCTCAATAGTACATACTATATTAGAACTTTGCTATTTATGACAGAATGAAATGCTGCAAAGTTAAATACTTCTGCTCTTAAAAATGAGAAGTATAAAAGATCTTCAATCAACAGTTGAGCCAAATGATTTGTTTCTGTGCTGTACAATGTTTGTAATTCTATGGAGTAAATCAAGCTTTCTCTAAAGTGATTAAGGTGATACTTTATAATACAGTAAGTGCTGGAGGAACTCAGAAATTCTGGCAGCATCAACGGAGAGAGAAAAACAGGGTTCATGTTTTGACTGCAATATGACTTCTTTGGAACAAAGTTCTCTTCTCCACTAGAGGAAGAAATATTATCAAGACAAACAGAGGCAATAGAATTAGTTTCATTTTCTGAATTATGAAAAGAGAAAAATAAAACATCAATCAGAATTACCAGTCTGATTATAGATTACTTTTCCAGCATAATCTGGAATATAATGTCACAATCATATTTGGGGTTGATGGGCCGAACAGTGACAAACACAAAAATCAACAATTATTTACTAATCTGGAAGGTTGCAAATGGAACTAATTCTATTGCCACTCTTCTGCTGTGAAAAGACCCCAAGTCTAGAAAGGAATTATCAGAAAGAGTGCAACTCTAAGCAATTCGCCTGCTTAACAAATGTGCAGAACAACAGTTAGACCATCACCAAAATGAAAAGTACAAGAATTCTTGGAAGCAGGCACAATCAAAGTACTGGCACATGATCAACTATGCCATCGTTCAATCCCAACATCAAAAGGATGTCCTCATTAACAAAGCGATGACCAGCGTAAGTGACTACTGGACAGACCATTGGTTCTTCTGCTCCTCAATGTTCTTCCTAATGGAGAACTTATGCTCAAAATGTCGACTTTCCTGCTCCTCAGATGTTGCCTGACCGGTGGCGCATTTCCAGCGCTACTCTTTTTGACTCAATATCCATCAAGTGCCATCACAGACAGCTAAGTTGCAGAAACAGTTAAAAAAAATCCTCAACATGGAGCTGCTTGAAGAGCCAAGCAGTCTAGCGAACTTTCAACAATGACTTCATCAAATTCTCCCAAGAGTTCACTACAATAGATTGGAAGAAATCTGGAAAGAACTGAAGACAACCATCATCTTATGGTGTGAAGAATCCAACAGCTACAAGATCAGGAAGCACCAAGACTTATTTGACAAGCATGACCACATCATCCAAGACCTCACCAACTAGAGGAGGAAAGTTTTCCATGCCCTACAAAACAATATCACCAGTGAGGCAAAAAGGAGAATTCATGAAACAGCAGAGGTGGAGTTACAAAGAAGAACAAGGGAAATCAAGAACCAAATGGAGGACTTAGAAAGCCTAAAGAGCTGCAACTCCTTGCTAACAAGCAGGGCAACCAGGTTTTCTTCAGTGCTATCAATGTATAGACCAGGTTAGGAGAGTGATTGACAAGAATAGGATCAGTCGTCGAAGATGAATTATTTTTAAGAAGGAGTTTCATTATTAGATTGGCAAAAATTTAAGATCTATGCTCCCTTATGAAGTTTACTAACCTACCTTGTCATTAATTTCTGCACAGAATCATCGAGAAATATGTGGGATCTGTCTCAATAGCATTTGCTAGTTGATGTGCTCTATAAGGTATTTGCCACACGCTATTACCCAATCTTACCAGATGCTGATTCTGGGTGTTAGAAATAAGTTGTATACATTAGAATGTGTTAATGTTTTAATATTGTACAGTAATTCTTATGATGGTTTGTTCAAAAATATAGATTATTTTGGTTTTATTCTCTTAGTGCGGCCCCTGGATCTCACACTTTGACTACTTTTAAAAAAGGATTACTGATCTCTAGCCATACAGAACATGCATTTGATGTTTAGGTCTTGGATTGTTCACACCCTTCCCCCTCTTGGAGCTCCAATCCTCTGTCATGCCAGGTGCCATTCTGAACACTGTTGCAGATGTACACTGAAGGTTTCCCCAGCATTCTGGTGTGCCCTCACCTCAAAATTGTCCGGCTCCTCAAAATTTCTTCTCACTACAATTACTTGTTGGTAAATCATCCCACAGATTAGATTAGATTACTTACAGTGTGGAAACAGGCCCTTCGGCCCAACAAGTCCACACCGACCCGCCGAAGCGTAACCCACCCAGACCCATTCTCCTACATTTACCCCTTCACCTAACACTACGGGCAATTTAGCATGGCCAATTCACCTAACCCCTGCACATTTTTGGATTGTGGGAGGAAATCGGAGCACCCAGAGGAAACCTACGCAGACACGGGGAGAATGTGCAAACTCCACACAGAGAGTCGCCTGAGGCGGGAATTGAACCCGGGTCTCTGGCGCTGTGAAGCAGCAGTGCTAACCACTGTGCTACCGTGCCGCCCCTGATGCCATTAGTGTCACCTTTAGAAGACAGTCCATGCCTCCACAGAGTCAATTGTTGACTCTGCTGGAGGTGTAAAAATCTGTGAGATACTTGACTGGTTCAAGATGTAGGCACCTCTCTGGATATTTTGTACAGGCAAGCATGATGTTTCTGTGGTCACACATCAGTTGAATAATTCCTCTTATTTGGTGAGTACTTCTGTTGACCTAAAAACATCTTTATGGTCCTGTGTGTACAATCTTTACCATTCAAATCTTTACTACGGGTGTCCAGCATTAGCATTTCTTTCTGACAGGACTGATCCATAGCCCAGTGGACACATGTGGCAGTCCGAGCAAACCAACTATTATCACCTGTGGGATGGACTTTTAGGCATTAGATTGTGAGTTTCTGCAAATGTCATTCAAATGCTGTTTGGATTTGGAACCAGTTGCAAAATAAAATCACTGTTTTGTAATGTTGATGTGTGCCCAGGTGGTCCACTTGGCAGAAGATTCTAGTTAAATGCAGAAACTGAGAGCTTTCTATGGGATACAATGGCAGTTTTTCACTTGCACTCTGACACATTTAAAATTTCTCACCTGATATCCAATGATGATCACCTGCAGAGGTGGGGGTAAAGCTAGAAATGGCCTGGACTGCCCAAGGAAAGGGCTGTCTTCACCTTACAGAATAATAAAATGAATAACTGATAGGAGGCTATCTGTGCTAGCTCTCTGCAAGTGCAATTTAGCTGGTCGCAATCAGCATCTTTTCCATCTAACCCTTCAATTTTTTTTTCAGTTCAGAAAATTATCCAATTCCATTATCCAATTCCATTTTACAACACACACACACACACACACACACACACACACACACACACACACACACACACACACACACACACACACACACACACACACACACACACACACACACACACACACACACACACACACACGTATCCAGATCCTGACTGCTCACAGCCTAAGAAGACTTTTCCTTAACACGCCAATCACCTGGAATCTCTTCTCTGAGTGTCACAGTTTCTGATCAGCAATTTGATCAGATCCTTTATCATTTTCATTTTAAAATTTATGAAAAGACAGGACATTTCTTTTGCCCTTTCAGAGTCAAGGCAAGGTGTTGTTACAAGCAAAATTGATTGGTTCTCAGCTAAGTGAGTAGGTTGGATCTGGAAGCATGTTACAGAAAGAAAGACACAGAAATGTGTGCTGATGCTCTCTCCAGCATAAGCTGCTGTTCTCTGTAATTAATATGCAGTTTAAACTTAAAGGTACCCAGTTAGCTCTCCTGCAGCACTTGCAGTAAGCTGTGAATTTTGAATTGATAAATCAGAGACATTTTCCAAGTACATCATCCACTCTACATTTCTTACAAATACATCAGACGCTTCCAGAAAAAAACAACTGAACACTAAGGGTCTGGTTAGCCCAAGTATGATCATCTCAACATCAGAATCAGGAAGGAAAGATCAGAATCAGAAGGAAAGTTTTTCTACCTCTGCCAATAATCTATTTGCCCTATTTGTATTTGTAGAGTGTGTGTTTGCATGTCCATGTGCGTGGAGGAATTTTTAAGGGAATTAGCATTTCAATTAGTACCAATGGTTTATATGTGTTTACTTGTAGCTATAATTATAACATGTAATAAGTCTTGATTTGTTCAGAAATCTGGCCTGAAATTTCTTTCAACCATGGTCTGAAATTCAACTAAATTGGGATTCTGTGTGAACTTAAACAAAATCTTTAACATTTGATACAACTCTGGGAATAGTGGGTCACAATTTAAAATGTACTATCCTCGCAGGTCATAATGTTGTGAAAGATTTTGAAGAGTTAAAAGCTAAATAAAAATCAAAAACTCCAAGAGCAAGGTTGCTCAGGATAAGTAAAGTAAGGAATTAAAGGTGTGGTTTGAAGTTTGGTATAAGTGAAATGCAAAGATTTGTAGCTCGGGTGCTCGTTGTTGTGGTTCTGTTCGCCGAGCTGGAAGTTTTTGTTGCAAACGTTTCGTCCCCTGGCTAGGCGACATCATCAGTGCTTGGGAGCCTCCTGCGAAGCGCTTCTTTGATGTTTCCTCCGGTGTTTATAGTGGTCTGTCCCTGCCACTTCCGCTTCCGGTTGTCAGTTTCAGCTGTCCGCTGTAGTGGTTGGTATATTGGGTCCAGGTCGATGTGTTTGTTGATGGAGTTTGTGGATGAATGTCATGCCTCTAGGAATTCCCTGGCTGTTCTCTGTCTGGCTTGCCCTATGATAGTGGTGTTGTCCCAGTCGAATTCATGTTGCTTGTTGTCTGCGTGTGTGGCTACTAAGGATAGCTGGTCGTGTTGTTTCGTGGCTAGTTGATGTTCATGTATGCGGATTGTTAGCTGTCTTCCTGTTTGTCCTATATAGTGTTTTGTGCAGTCCTTGCATGGTATTTTGTACACTACATTAGTTTTGCTCATGTTGGGTATTGGGTCCTTCGTTCTGGTGAGTTGTTGTCTGAGCGTGACTGTTGGTTTGCGTGCCATTATGAGTCCTAGGGGTCGCAGTAGTCTGGCTGTCAGTTCCGAGATGCTCCTGATGTATGGTAGTGTGGCTAGTCCTTTTGGTTGTGGTATGTCCTCGTTCTGTGGTCTTTCTCTTAGGCATCTGTTGATGAAGTTGCGCGGGTATCCGTTTTTGGCGAATACCTTGTATAGGTGTTCCTCTTCTTCTTTTTGCAGTTCTGGTGTACTGCAGTGTGTTGTGGCCCTTCTGAATAGTGTCCTGATGCAGCTTCGTTTGTGTGTGTTGGGGTGGTTACTTTCATAGTTTAGGACTTGGTCTGTGTGTGTGGCTTTCCTGTATACTCTTGTAGTGAATTCTCCGTTTGGTGTTTTCTGTACCATCACGTCTAGGAATGGGAGTTGGCTATCCTTTTCTTCTTCTCTTGTGAATCGGATTCCTGTGAGTGTGGCGTTGATGATCCGGTGTGTTTTTTCTATTTCCATGTTTTTAATGATTACAAACGTGTCATCGACATATCTGACCCAGAGTTTGGGTTGAATTTGTGGTAGGACTGTTTGTTCTAACCTTTGCATAACTGCCTCTGCTATGAGTCCCAAGATTGGTGATCCCATGGGTGTTCCGTTTCAGTTTATGGGAAACTGGCACAGTACTGCAGTAGAAAGAAGCTGTTCCAACCAGATGGCAAGTTACAGTGTAACAGAAGAATGATGAATAATAGACATTTTTCCAGCAGCAATACAAAAGAATTCCAGATGGGAAAGAGTCGATTACACTGTGTTAAGTAGCCTGATGGCTTGGGGGAAACAACTATTGCACAGTCTGGCCGCGAGAGACCTCATGCTCTGGTATCTTCTGCAGATGGGAGGAGGGAGAAGAGTTTCAGTGAGAGGTGTGTGGTGTCTTCCACTATGCTCTTAGCCTTTCAGATACAGCATGCAGAGTAAATGGCTATAATGGAGGGAAGAGAGAGAAATCAGCCATGATCATGTTAAATGGCAGAGTGGCCAAAAGGGCTCAATTGTCTATTCCTGCTCCTAATTCCTCTTTTCCAATTCCATAAATATCGTTCTACAAATGATGGAGGGGCAGTGTTTTATCAAAGGGATAAACTGAAGGAAATCAGTATCAGTAGAGAAATGACATTGTAAAAATTAATGGGATTGAAGCCTGATAAATCCCCAGGGCCTGATAAACTACATCCCAGAATACTTAAGGAAGTAATCCTAGATATAGTGCATGCAGTGATGGTTATTTTCCAAGATTATTTAAACTCTAGAAAGTTCTAACAGATGAGAGGGTAGCTAGTCTAACCCCACTATTTAAAAAAAAGGAAGTAGAGAGAAAACAAAGAACTATAGACTAGTGACAGTGGGGCAGATGCTAAGGTCCATTATCAAGTATTTTTTGCAGAGCACTTAGTAGAATCAGACACAGTCAGCATGGATTTAACTAATGGAAATCATAGTTGACAAATCTACTGGAATATTTTGAACCTATAACTAATAGAGTTGATCAGGAGAGCCAATAAATGTGGTTTATGTGGACTTTCAGGAGACTTTTGACAGTCCCGCATAAGAGATTAATGTGTTAAATTAAAGCACTTGTAAGTGAGGGTATGTATTGGGATGAATAGTAAATTGATTAGCAGACAGGAAAAAAAAAGTAGGAATATATAGGTATTTTTCTGACTGGCAGACAATGAATAGTGCATGAATCGGTACTAGGACCGCTGTAATTTACAAGATACGTTGATGATTTAGATGAGGGAATTAAATATAATATCTCAACTTTTGCAGATGACACAAAGCTAGGTGGAAAGCTGAGGTGTGAGGAAGATGCAGAGATGTTGCAATGTGATTCGGAGAAGCAGAATGAGTGGGTAGATGCATGGCAGATGCAGTAAAATGTGGATAAATGCAAGGTTATCCACTTTGATAACAAAAATAAGAAGGCAGATTATTGTTTAAATCACTGTAAATTGAAAGAGGGAATGTTCAACAAGACCTGGGCGTTGAAAAATGTGTTGCTGGAAAAGCGCAGCAGGTCAGGCAGCATCCAAGGAGCAGTAGAATCGAGGTTTTGGACATAAGCCCTTCTTCAGGAATGAGGAAGGTGTGCCAAGCAGGCTAAGATAAAAGATAGGGAGGAGGGACTTGGGGGAGGGGCATTGGGAATGCGATAGGTGGAAGGAGGTTAAGGTGAGGGTGATAGGCCGGAGAGGGGGTGGGGGCGGAGAGGACGGGAAGAAGATTGCAGGTCAAGAAGGCGGTGCTGAGTCTGAAGGTTGAGACTGAGATAAGGTGGGGGGAGGGAAAATGAGGAAGCTGAAGAAATCGGAGTTCATCCCTTGTGGTTGGAGGGTTCCTAGGTGGAAGATGAGGCGATCTTCCTCCAGGCGTCGTGTTGCCATGGTCTGGCGATGGAGGAGGCCAAGGACCTGCATGTCCTTGGCGGAGTGGGAGGGGGAGTTAAAGTGTTCAGCCACGGGGCGGTTGGATTGGTTGGTGCGGGTGTCCCAGAGGTATTCTCTGAAACGTTCCGCAAATAGGCGTCCTGTCTCCCCAATGTATAGGAGGCCACATCGGGTGCAGCGGATGCAGTAAATGATGTATGTGGAGGTGCAGGTGAATTTCTGATGGATATGGAAGGATCCCTTGGGGCCTTGGAGGGAAATGAGGGGGGAGGTGTGGGCGCAAGTTTTGCATTTCTTGCGGTTGCAGGGGAAGGTGCCGGGAGTGGAGGTTGGGTTGGTGGGGGCTGTGGACCTGACGAGGGAGTCGCGGAGGGAGTGGTCTTTCCGGAACACTGATAGGGGAGGGGAGGGAAAAATATCCTTGGTGGTGGGGTCTGTTTGGAGGTGGCAGAAATGACGTATGATGATACGGTGTATCTGGAGCTTGGTGGGGTGGTAGGTGAGGACCAGTGGGGTTCTGTCCTGGTGGCGATTGGAGGTGCGGGATTCAAGGGCGGAGGAGCGGGAAGTGTAGGAGGTGCGGTGGAGAGCATCGTCAACCACGTCTGAGGGGAATTTGCGGTCTTTAAGAAGGAGGCCAGCTGCGTTGTTTGGTATTGGAATTGGACCTCCTGGGAGCAGATGCAGCGGAGGCGATGGAATTGCAAATATGGGACGGCGTTTTTACAGGGGGCAGACCTGGGTGTTGTCATGCACCAATCGCTGAAAGTAAATATGCTATTGCAACAGGCAGTAAAGAAGGCAAATGGTATATTGGCCTTCATAGCAAGAGGATTCAAGTACAGGAACAAGAATTCTTGATGCAATTACTCAGGGAATTTGTAAGGCCATACCTGGAATGTTGCGTGAAGTTTCGTGTCGTTATCTGAGGAAGGATAAAATGGAAAGAAAGAAAGAGTTGGAGACACTGGATACTGCAAAGTCTATGGACCCTTACGACATTCCGGCAATAGTATAAAAAACTTGTACTACAGAACTTGTTGCTCCCCTAGCCAAGCTCTTCCAGTGCAATCACAACACTGATAGCTACCTGACAATGTGGAAAATGGCCTAGGTATCTCCTGAACATAAAAAGCAGAACAAATCCAGCCTAGCCATCTAAATCATCAAAGTGATGGAAGGTGTCATCAATAGTGCTTTCAAGAAGCAATAATCTGCTCAGTGATGCCCAGTTTGGGTTTCAGTAGAGCCATTTAGCTCCTGACCATGAAACAGCCTTGGCTCAAACATGGACAAAAGAGCTGAATTCCAGAGGTGAGATGAGAGTGACAGTCCTTGACATCAAGACTGCATTCGACTGAGTGTGGCATCAAGGAGCCCGTGCAAAATTGGGAACAATGGGTATCAGAGGGCAAACTCTTCGCTGGTTGGAATCAAACCTGATATATAGGAAGATAGTTGTAGTTGTTGGAAGTCAGTCACCTCAGCTCCAGGACATCTCTGCAGGAGTCCATCAGGGTACAGTCCTAGGCCCAACCATCTTCTGCTGTTTCAATGACCTTCCCTCCTTCATAAGATCAGAAGTGTGGATGTTGGCCAATAATTGCTCAATGTTCAACACTGTTTGTGACTTTCACACACTGCAGCATTCCAAGTTCAAATGCAACAAGATCTGAACAATATCCAGGTTTGGGCCAACAAGTAGCAAGTAACATTTGTACCACACAAAGACCAGGCTATGACCATCACCAATAAGAGACAATCTAACAATCACCTCTTAACATTCAATGGTGTTAGAATTACTGAATTCCCCATTATCAACATCCTGGGAGTTACCATTGACCAGAAACTGAACTGTGTGAAGATTTTAGCTTTGAGTGTAAAATGAGCAGTGCACCCACCATACCCATCCAAAGACAAAGAGGTGCTCCCTTTGCTGCCCAGCAGGTACATATCTTGGAAAACCAAACATTTTCATTATGAAATGGTGTACTAATTTCAAAATTAGTACATGTAAGCCATTCGGCCTCTCAAGTATGCACCATCATTCAATAGGATCATGGCTGATTCAACATTCTCATATCCATTTTCCTGCATTTTCCCCACAGCCCTCAATTCCCTTATTGATCACACTCATATTTGTGTCAGAAGGATTGAGGGATCAGTGAGTAGGTTGGTAGGGTGACTGGGTAGAAATGTGGTGGAAACAAAGAGTTAAATTACCAATCAATATTTCTGTGAATGACAGAGAAACACATAACTATGTTGCAAATCATTTTACCATTTTGATAAATACAGTTCATGATAATTGTGGCAAATGCAAGTAAAAGGTTTGAAATGGACTATGTGATAAGGCCTGAAGTAAACAACACACAACATTTGGGATGGACATTTTGGATTGCATCCAATGCCATTAATAGCAGCTGTGGAAACAGGAAACTAGAGGGGTTCAATGTGTGACTTGAGGCAGCATGGAGGATTTCAGATTCTTCGAGTATTAGGATCAGCTCTGGTCAGGAGACACTTATTCACTCATTGAGATTTACATCACCAAGGCTGGAATGATTACATCCTCACAGGTAGGATCACGAGTTTAGATTAGATTAGATTAGATTAGATTGCAGCATGGAAACAGGCCCTTCGGCCCAATAAGTCCACACCGACCCGCCAAAGTGCAACCCACCCATACCCCTACATTTTACCCCTTAACTTACACTACGGGCAATTTAGCATGGCCAATTCACCTGACCTGCACATCTTTGGAATTTGGGAGGAAACCGGAGCACCCGGAGGAAACCCACGCAGACACGGGGAGAACATGCAAACTCCACACAGTCAGTCGCCTGAGGTGGGAATTGAACCTGGGTCTCAGGCGCTGTGAGGCAGCAGAGCTAACCACTGTGCCACCGTGCTACTACAGTGCAGAAAGATGCCATTCAGCCCATTGAGTCTGCACCAACACTGAGAGCAGACCCAGTCTCACCCCCGCCCTAACCTATCCCCATAACTCTACATTTACTATGGCAAAGCTACCCTACCTATACATCCCTGGACACTATGGACAATTTAACATGGCCAAGCCACCTAACTTTTGGACTGTTTGGGAGGAAACCAGAGTGTCTAGCAGAAACCCACACAGACAGGGAAACTTAAAAACTCCACAAAGACAGTAGCCCAAGGCTGGAAATACATCTGCTGCAAGGTAACAGTGACAACCACTGAGCCACTGTGCCACTCCCAAATTGAACTGAATTACAACTGAAGACAGAAGTAAAATAGCTATAAATGATTCAATAGCTGCCAGGTGTATTGTTCCCTGCTTTGAAACAACAGTTAATACATTTCTCTGTATTTTGCCTCTACTCAGAAATTTAAAAAATTGAACCCATGAATCAGGGTTTCTTTTAACATAAAGAAATACTCAGCTCTGATCCTTACATAACATCGGGCAACTGCAGTTTCTTAAAGATAAATCTCCAATTTCAAGAATCTAATAAATAGATAAAAGGAACTTGTATTACACTGCATATTTGTGCAGGTTAGGTGACTTGTAGTATAAGTACAATTATGACTGTGATTCAGCAGACAAACCACACTGGATTTATTATATCTTTGCATCATTTAAAAAAAAGACAATTTGGTGGAAGTTGTTAGGGGTTGAGGTGAGATAAGGGGTTTGCACTTTGCAGAGAGATTGCACAGTTTAGACATTGAGAAGAGATCTAATTGGAGGAAAATAAGATGCTAAAGGGATTCAACAAAGTAGATATAAACAATGTGTTTCCTTATGTGGTGTTACCAAGAACAAGAGATCATAGTTTAGGATAAGAAATCACAAGTTTAAATCAAATGAGAAGAAATTACTTTTCTCAATGGGTTGTGAACCTGAGTAATTCACTACTGCATGAGTTGTAGTAAATTTAATGGATAGACACAATAGTTCTGGTAAGCCTTCGTTGCTCTCTTGCCATGGTCAGAATGTTCTTTCCGAAATAAAAAGCAGTGTCCTGAATCTAGATCAGGAGGAAGAACCTGACCCAGATCATCTATTTGATTAGACCAAAACTGCACACAATAATCTGTTGATAGGAGTCATGATTTGGAGATGCCAGTGTTGGACGGGGGTGTACAAAGTTCCAAATCACACAACACCAGATTATAATCCAACAGGTTTAATTAGAAGCACTAGCTTTTGGAGCGCCGCTTCTACAACCACCTGATGAAGGAGCGGTGCTCTGAAAGCTAGTGCTTACAATTAAATCTGTTGGACTATAACCTGGTTTTGTGCGATTTGTAACTTTGTACACAATAATCTGGTTATGGTCTCACCAAGGCCCTGTACAATTGCAGCAAAACATCCCTGCTCCTATACCTGAATCCTTTCACTACGAAAGCCAACATACCAATTGCCTTTTTCACCGCCTACTAAACTTGCTTCTTCATTTTCAGTGACTGGTATAAAAGAACACCCAGGTCTTGTTGCACATCTCCCCCTTTTCCAATCCATCACCATTCAGATGATAATCTGTCTTCCTGTTTTTGCTATCAAAGTGATACATGCATCCACATTATATTTCAACTGCCATGTATTTGCCCACTCACTCAACTTGTACAAATTACACTGAAACATCTCTGCATCCACTTCATTGTTCGCTCTCCCACCAAGCTTTGCGTCACATGTAATCTTTGAGATATTACATTTAGGTCGGTCATTTAAATCATGAATATAAATATAGTGAATAGCTGGGTCTTAGCACATATCCCTGCCATATCCACTCATCACTGACTGCTACTTGAAAAAAGGCTTATGTTTCCTGTCTGCCAACCAGTTCTCTGTCTGTGTCAGTATACTATCCTCAATTCCATGCACTTTAATTTTACCTGATAATCTCTTATGTGGATCCTTATCGAATGCTTTCTTAAAGTCCAAGTAAATCACATCCCATGGCGCCCCTTTATCAACTCTCCGAGTAACATCCTCAAAATTTCAGTGGGTGTCAAGCATGACTTCCCTTTTGTAAATCAATGCTGACTCTGTCCAATGTTGTTGGGGAGGTTTTAAACTAATGTGGCAGGGGGCTGGGAACCAGAAGAGAAGACAAGTAGACAGCAAGGTGGAAACTGGGGACTGTAAGGATCATGAACTTAGCAGTAATAAGAGGAAAAGTAGGCAGACAGCAGATGAACGCAAAAGAACTGGTGGCCTAAAGTGCAAATACTTTAATGCAAGGAGTATAGTGGTAAGGCAGATGAACTTAGGGCTTGGATTGGTGCCTGGGAGTATGACATTATTGCAATCACAGAGACTTGGTTGAAGGAAGGGCAACTATATGTTCCAGCATATAGACGCTTCAGACAGGACCAGGAGGGAAGTAAAAGGGGGGAGGAATTGCATTGCTGGTTAGGGATGACATCACGACTGTGCTAAAGGAGGACACTATGGAGGTCTTCAGTAGTGAGGCATTATGGGTGAAGCTGAGAAATAAGAAGGGTGCAGTCACACTGTTGGGGCTGTATTACAGGCCTCCCAACAGTGAGCATGAGGTAGAAAAACAAATAGGTAAACAGATTATGGAAAGATGTAGAGGCAATAGGGTAATGGTGATGGGAGATTTTAATTTTCCCAACACTGACTGGGATACACTTAGTGTCAGAGGTCTGGATGGAGCAGAATTTGTAAGAAGCGTCCAGAAGAGTTTCCTAGAGCAGTATGTCAATAATCCGATGAGGGAAGGGATACTGGGGAATGAGCCAGGCCAAGTGGTAGAAGTTGCAGTGGGGGATTTCTTTGGGAACAGTGAGCACAATTCTGTAAGTCTTAGAATACTCGTAGACAAAGATGAGAGCGGTCCTAAGGGAAAAGTACTAAACTGGGCCAAGGCCAATTATATCAAAACTAGGCAGGAGCTGGGAAATGTGGATAGGACACAGCTATTTGAAGGGAAGTTCACATTTGATATGTGGGAGGCTTTCAAAGATAGGTTAAAGATAGTGCAGGATAGGCATGTCCCATTGAAAGCAAAGGATAGGAAAGGCAAGATTCATGAACCGTGGATGACAGAAGAAATCGTACGGCTAGCCAAGAGGAAAAGGGAAGCATACATAAGGTCCAGGCAGCTAAGAACAGAACGGGCCCTGGAGAAATATTAAGGGAGTAGGATCAGTCTTAAACAAGGAATCAAGCAGGCTAAAAGGGGTCATGAAATAGCTTTAGCGAGCAGAATTAAGGAGAATCCCAAAGTTATTTATTCTTACATAAGAAGCAAGCGAGTAGTTAGAGAAAGAATTGGTCCACTAAAGGATAAGAAAGGAAGGCTGTGTATTGAACCTGAGAAAATGGGTGTGATTCTGAACAATTACTTTGCGTCAGTCTTCACTGAGGAAAGGAACATGATGAATGTTGAGTTTAGAGATAGAAGTTTGATTACTCTGGATCACATTGACATAAATAGGGAAGATGTGTTGGGTAGGCTCGAGGTTAATAAGGTGGACAACTCCCCAGGACCGGATGGGATCTATCCCAGGTTGCTGAGGGAGGCGAGAGGGGAAATAGCTGGGGCCCTGACAGATATCTTTGTAGCATCCTTAACACAAGTGAGGTGCCGGTGGACTGGAGGGTTGCTCATGTTGTCCCCTGTACAAGAGCAGTAGTAAAATATTCCGGGTAACTACAGACCACTGAGACTGACGTCAGTGGTGGCAAAGTTGCTGGAGAAGGATAAAATCTTTTTATATTTGGAAAAGAATGGGCTTATCAGTGATAGGCAACATGTTGTGCAGAGGAGATCATGCCTTACCAACTTAATAGAGTTCTTTGATGAAGTGACCAAGTTGATAGATGAAGGAAGGGCTGTAGATGTCATATACATGGACTTTAGTAAGGTGTTTCTTAAGGTTCCCCATGGTAAACTAATGGAGAAAGTGAAGTCACATGGTGTTCAGGGTGTTCTAGTTAGGTGGATAAAGAACTGGTTGAGCAACAGGAGACAGAGAGTAGTAGTTGAAGGGAGTTTCTCGAAATGGAGAAAGGTGACCAGTGGTGTTCCACAGGGATCAGTGCTGGGGCCACTGTTGTTTCTGATATACATAAATGATCTGGAAGAGGGCATTGTTGGTATGATCAGCAAATTTGCAGATAACACGAAGATTGGAGGAGTAGCAGAAAGCATAGGAGACTGTCAAAGAATACAGGAGAACATAGATAGACTGGAGAGTTGGATGGAGAAGTGGCAGATTGAGTTAAATCCAGGCAAATGTGAGGTGATGCATTTTAGGAAGTCTAATTCTAGAGTGAATTACATAGTAAATGAAAGAGCCTTGGGAAAAGTTGATGAACAGAGAGATCTGGGAGTTCAGGTCCATTGTAACCTGAAGGTGGCTGATCAGGTGGATAGATTGGTCAAGAAGGTATATGATATGCTCGCCTTCATCGGATGAGGTATTGAGTATGAGTTGGCAGGTCATGTTAAAATTGTACAAGACATTGGTTCGGCCGCATTTAGAATACTGTGTACAGTTCTGATTGCCACATTACCAAAAGGATGTGAACACTTTGGACAGGGTGCAGAGAAGGTTTACGAAGATGTTGCCTGGTATGGAAGGTGCTAGCTATGAAGAGAAGTTGAGTAGGTTAGGATTGTTTTCATTAGAAAAAACAAGACTGAGGGGGACCTGATGGAGGTCTACAAATCATGAAGCGTATAGACAGGTTAGGTAGAGATAAGCTTTTTCCAAGGGTGAAGGATTCAATAACGAGAGGTCACGCTTTCAAGGTGAGAGATGAAAAGTTTAACGTGGCAAGTACTTTACACAGAGGGTGGTAGGTGCCTGGAATGTGTTGTCAGCAGAGGTAGTAGAGGCAGGCACAGTGGATTCATTTAAGATGGGTCTGGACAGATACATAAGTAGGTGAAGAGCAGGGGGATACAGATGCTTAGGAATTGGGCGACAGGTTTAGACAGTGGATTTGGATCGGCTCAGGCTTGGAGGGCCAGTTCCTGGGCTGTAAATTTTCTTTGTTCTTTGTAATTCTGTCAGTATTTCCCAAGTGCTCTGCTATTAATTCTTCTCTCATGGTCTACCATAGCTTGCGTCATACTTTTAAATATTTTAAAATAGATGTTTCAGCAGTGTCCTGGATCTAGATCAGCGGCACAAATCTGACCCAGATCAGCTACATTTGCCAGATCAACCTATATACTTATTGCCTTCCTGGTAAAGAGAGAATGTTTAAATCTGCACAGTTTTAAAGAGTATGGAGAAATAAAAGTGTCACTTGTGAAACTATAGCAGAGACTATCATGCCAATCAGGACAACATTATTTCATATATACAGCAACCATACAAACCAAGCATTTAGACATACCTGGACATAATGCCGCAAAACATAAATAAGTGCTCCTTTGCTGGCTTTCTCGGACAGAACCTTGTGGAATTTTGAAAATTCTTTAGTTCCAATTTCAGCATACAAAATTGCAACCGGAGCTTCAGAATTCTTGGTTGGAAATATATGGTCCCCTTTAAACAAGTATGGCTTGGGCCTGTTAGCAGAAATTAGGTCAAAATTCTATTTATTTTAGAATCACAATTCACTTGCTTTAACAATTCTCTCTGATGCAATATAACAAATGCGATTAAATGGATTTCATCTTACAGAATTTAACATCCAACTGTTAGAACATAGAACACAGAAATGTACAGCACAGAACAGGACCTTCGGCCCACGATGTTGTGCAAATTTTTGCATATATTTGCAATCTAAATATTGATTTATGAAAAAAGACATTTTGTTGAAGCTTTCTGTTTTACTTGCGTCAGGACAATTCTCAAGAATACCAATTCAAGAGGAAAACCAACATTTATACTTCATAAGAAGGGGAGTGCTAATTGGTTGACAAACAGATATTGATTGGTAGAGAATACCAATGGACAATACACTAATTAATGAGGGTAGACAGTCAACTGCTAGAGAAGTGTCCATATACTAACCAATCAGCACTCTCCTTTCATGCACTAAAAGTTTGGATTTCACTTAAATTTGTACTGGCAAAAATTGATTACTGTAAGACGAAAAGCTTCAGAAAACGTTTATTTTTCCACCAATGCTCAAGATCTGTGCTACATAACAACTAAATGCAGGATTATAACCATCTCTACCAGAGCTTTTAAAATGTCAATAGCAATTACAAATTGATAGGATTGGGTGGGAGGGGCTCACATGTCTTGTTGAGGAAACGATGCTTGCCAGTCAGAGGCAAAGATCATAGTAGTTAAACTTTATTTAGATTAGATTAGATTACTTACAGTGTGGAAACAAGCCCTTCGGCCCAACAAGTCCACACCGCCCTGCTGAAGCACAACCCACCCATACCCCTACATTTACCCCTTACCTAACACTACAGGCAATTTAGCATGGCCAATTCACCTGACCTGCACATCTTTGGACTGTGGGAGGAAACTGGAGCACCCGGAGGAAACTCACGCAGACACGGGGAGAACGTGCAAACTCCACACAGTCAGTCGCCTGAGGCGGGAATTGAACCCGGGTCTCTGGCGCTGCGTGGTTTGAAAATATAGCTCATCACCACATTTCTGTAGTTAGGGATGGGTAATATATGCTGATTTAACCAGTGATACCCACGTACCACAAATGGAAAAAACACTCCTGAGCTTAGCAGTGCCATGTCAAAGGTACTGCTGCTGCTGGTAGAAGAGCACCCCCACCATTGTCAGTGGACAACAAAGCCACAAAGGACCAAGGAAAAAGACAAATGTTGGGGATGGTGCAGGGCAGGTTTTTTAATGAGGGAGAGTGTTGGTGGTTGGGGGCATTGGGATGGTGGAAGAAAGGGCAGGGTGGTAGCTTTTACAGGTTCACCGTTACCCTTTGTCCAGTTTCTCAATCAGACACTAATTGCCTTTGATAAAGGACACTCACCACCAACAATTCCGCATGTCAACAGGCCAAGCCTAAGTTGGCAGGATAAGGCTGGTCCTCAATTGGACAGTTAAGGATCTCAATTGGCAGCAGGCAGGAAGATGACCCAGTGGGCCTTTCCATAATTCCCAGCCCACTCCCTCCGAATCCCCAGGCCCTAACTAATTCCAGTGGAAAACAAGATTTGAATACATCTAACAAAGTGCACCTCCTACCTCCAAGTTTGCCATCTCTCTGAGCAGGACAGAATATTTCTCAAATCAGTTTGATGAAATGGCGAGGTCATGAGTTAGAGTTATAAAGACAGGAGTAATCATCGCACATTTACAAGTGGACAGGGATAGTGTGTGAGAACTATCAACAATATCAATAAACATAAGTACCAGGACAGGGTGTTGTGCAGTCACTGGTTTAGTGGGAAAGGAGGCAAGAGTTTAGAGGGTTAATGAGGGGACATAGGAGATAAACTGAAAGAAAAGGTGCAGACTTAGAGCTAGATAGGGGAATTTTAGAGGCATCTTGTTCTGAAAGGAAGATAAGCGACAAGGGCAGCATTAACCAATAGGAAAACTCACGAATGAGATAATTTTGTATTTAAATTCTATACAATATCTTCTTTTTTATTCTAAATTAAAATGCACTGAGAAGCATTGTAAACCTCCTCCTACCTATTAGCTGCTCTTTTGAGGAGTTTCTTGACTTCGTTGGTATTGCAGGTGTGCTCCCCATGGACAGCTACAAAACTACTGCAGCCTTTTGGTGGTGGTTCATCAGTTGCAGTCTAGGCCAGATGTTACAAATAAATACACAGGTTAAAGAGGGAATTTCTTTTATCCATGTTTACCGCCCCAAACTCTCACTATTTCTGAGAGATGAATAATGATAGATAACATTTCCAGGGTAAAACTTGAACCCCTTCTGATTATGTAAGATATTTGAACAAAGGGTAGGAAACCAGTTTAAAATAAGATGTAGCAATCAACCCTCACCAACTCATTTCAATAGAAGATCAAAGAGCACAGATACAACTGTGAGTTAAAAATACATCCAAACAGTGTGGGGTGGATGATTTCGAACATTGGATCCCAGACAGATAAACTATTCTGGCAGAGTATAGTACAGAGAAAATTATATTCTATAGAAACAACCATGTATCAGTTTAACAAAAAGCTTGGATATTGAAAGCACCTACATCATCCTCAACTTGATAATCAAATAAAAACAAGTATAAAACTTCAACTAACCATGCGAATATCTGAAAAATCATACACCTTTTCCCTATATAACTCTCACCTTGAAGAGCACAATATTTTTAATGTAAGAAATTAATTGTCACTCACGTACAATTTCACTAAAACTAGATATCGCAGTTCTTCCTAAACTTGTTTCCTCTGTAATTTCCAGTTCAGTCATGAAAATTGCTGTGACCTCCCAGTGAGACTAGTATTCCTACAGTGTGGAAACAGGCCTTTCAGTCCAACAAGTCCACACCGACCCTCCCAGAAATCCACCTAGACGCATTCTCTGAGCCTATCACTCTACATTTATCCCTGACTAATGCACCTAACCTGCACATCTCTGAACACTATGGGCAATTTAGCATGGCCAATTCACCTAACTTGCACATCTTTGGATTGTGGGAGGGAACTGGAGCGCCCAGATGAAACCCACGCAGACACAAGGAGAATGTGCAAACTCCACACAGTCACCCAAGACTGGAATCGAACCCAGGTCTCTGGCACTGTGAGGCAGCAGTGCTAACCACTGAGCCACCGTGCCGCCCTCAGCTGGTAACTTTGATAGATATCTTACATTATTTCACTTTCAAGATAGAAAGAATTTAGAAACGGAAAACAATTTTGTCACGAACCTCTTTTTACAACTATCAATTCACACTTTATTCTGAATACTGCTGCTTGTTCCCACCATAAGTTCTAAAATAGTCTTCATTTTTTTCTTCTACATCCAAGTATTGTAGCAGTTCAAACATCATTCTTGTCTCAATCAGATGCCTTGACGCAATCTACAAAGCACCACTACATATAATTGGATCTACTGCTCTCTCCATAATAGTTCTTGCTCCCCTTTCTTCAGGTAAACCATATTGTTCTGCTCATGTCTCTGATTTCATTCTGCTTTGTGCCCTTGTGATGATTGTTGGAATGAGTTTGATTATGTGAGTCATTACGTTAATCATTCTATAAAAGTTCACATTCTGTTGCTCTTGGATTGTTAAGTAATGTTGCAAATACTGACTCGCAAGTTCTTCTGGTACTAAGCCAGGGTTGTACATTTGGTTGAAGAAAAATATCATCTCATATCTAAACTATGCTGATGCCAATATTATTTCCACACAAGCTATCTGACCACAGGTAAAATTGCAGGCAGCAGAGCAAGAGAGAGCCAAGGGAAGAAATAGACCCACAATTTAAGAAGCAGAATGGCACAAGATTGATAACATTAATATGTTAGCTGTCATCAAGAATCATGAAGTTGGAGAGCAATGGCACCTAAAACATAGCACCTGAAGAAATGAAATTTGAAAATAGGGAAAATGGGCAATGTCATTCATCATTCCAATGAAATTCTTAGTATAACCAATCAATGTAATGACATGATTCGAGCAAATCTATCACACTTTACAAATGAGGATATCTATGACATTTGCAGATTTAATGAATGAAGTTCAGGTATTTGTAAAAACAAACAAAAGCAATTTTTTTATATTTATATCATTGAATGGTAGGATTTAGTTCCTGCCAGGGGACTGCTTATATTCAGAAAAACACATCTAAAATGATTTGAATTATCGCTAAGCATCCAAAAATGTAAAAGAGAAAAATATTTCCAAAAACAAGGTCAAATTTGTTTCATTCAGAGATGTGCCCAAATAACACTGGACTCACTACTATATAGAGTTTTTCAATTCTACCATTGAACTAAATCTAGTTAAAACACTTTCTTTTAACATAGATTCAAAGAACTTTCCATTTTAAATATTTTTGTCAATGAAATGAAAATAAAAAAGTGAGCAGGCAATTCAGTGTCAAGGCTCTTCAACTGTCTTCCTTTTCTTTTAAGAGAGAAACATTTTTTGCTGTAGTTTCTTCCACCCAGCTTCGACATAGCATGAAGATTACTCTACGCACCTGCTGAAACATTTGAACCGCTGGAGAATATGCTCTCAGCGAGAGGGCAAACTTCAGAAGATTGAGTTTCAGTTCCGACAAGAATTGACCAGCTTTCTTCAGAATTAGGTCATAATAACTGCGTTCAGAATCTATTAAATAACATTATCATATTAATAACAGAGCTGAAATAATAAGGTCAATTATTTTATTAGCATGTTAGTTTTGCCAGTAACATTATTATTGCAATGCTAAATTCCTACAGCTCCTCAGAATCTCTCATTCACTGTTGTAAAGTCTGAGAGAATGTTTCAGAGGTGAAAGGAGATCCCTTACCACTGTCCTCAAAGGATGTTGTGCTGAGAGATCTACAATTCTCTGTGGTGAGAAGCTTAACTTCCCCACTGTGCCATTATCTGTAGTCCCACTGTCAAGCTGCAGTGACATCAAGCTGACCAATGCTGCTAATTTAAAGAATTCTCACAGTAAACAGTAAGTTGTCTATCAGGTAAAAACAAGGACTGCAGCTGCTGGAAATCAGAGTCTAGATTAGAGTGGTGCTAAATTTAAATAGACAACTTATGGGGGTCTAGATTAGAGTGGTGCTGGAAAAGCACAGCAGGTCAGGGAGCATCCGAGGAGCAGGAAAATCGACGTTTCGGGCAAAAGCCCTTCATCAGGAACAGAGGCAGGGTGCCTGCAGAGTGGAGAGATAAATGAGAGGGGGGTGGGGGTGGGGAGAAAGTAGCATAGAGTACAATAAGTGAATGGGGGTGGGGATGAAGGTGATAGGTCAGAGAGGAGGGTGGGGGAAGGTAGCAAAGAGTACAATAGGTGAATGGGGGTGGGGATGAAGGTGATAGGTCAGAGGGGAAGATGGAGTGGATAAGTGGATTCCACCTATCCACTCCACCCTCCTCTCTGACCTATCACCTTCATCCAATTCACCTATCCACTCCATCCTCCTCTCTGACCTATCACCTCCATCCCCACCCCCATTCACCTATTGTACTCTATGCGACTTTCTCCCCACCCCCACCCCCCTCTCATTTATCTCTCCACTCTGCAGGCACCCTGCCTCTATTCCTGATGAAGGGCTTTTGCCCGAAACGTCGATTTTCCTGCTCCTCGGATGCTCCCTGACCTGCTGTGCTTTTTCTCGCACCACTCTAATCTAGATCCTGTAAGTTGTCTATCACAGAGACTTGGTTGACACCAGTCTGATTTTGAAGCTTTTTTTGTCAGATCTCTCCCTCAAGACAATTGCTGTCCTATCATCATAAAGCTGTTGGAGGATTGTTACAAAGTTTTTTGGGCATCAAAAACTCCAGTGAACAGTCTATAAAGCCTCATGATTTATGGAATCAAATGTGTTAGTCAGACAGATGAATGCAATGATAAGTTTCTGGTGTTGTTCTTAACATTTTTCTTGGGTTTGTCTGACAACAGAGACCATGTTTGAGCTTCCTCTGGAAGGTTTAAAGCTGCACTCAGACAAGAGGAACAAACCTTGATAATTGCCACAGTGTGATTTTCATCCCTTCTTGAAGGCAGTTGGAGAGGTTGCATGTGTGTGTGTGCGCGTGTGCGCGTCCAGTCACTGTCAACGTTATCTATCTTTCAAATGCGGCTAACAAGAAAGTAAATATCAATATGACATTAAATCATTTCATATGCAGCGGCACAGTGGCTCATTGGTTAGCACTGCTGCCTCACAGTACTAGGGTCCCAGGTTCGATTCCAGCCTCGAGCGAGTGTCTACGTGGAGTTTGCACATTCTCCCCGGGTCTGTGTGGGTTTTCTCCGGGGGCTCCATTTTCCTTCCACACACACAAATATGTGCAGGTCAGGTGAATTGGTCATGCTAAATTGCCCATAGTGCTAGGTGCATTAGTCAGAGAGAAATGGGTCCAGGTGGATTAGTCTTCGGAGGGTCGGTGTGGACTGGGTGGGCCGAAGGGCCTGTTTCCACACTGTAGGCAATCTAATCTAATCTAAAAATATCCATTATTACACATGACAAGTAGCTTACCTGAAAATAACATTGGAAACATTTTCAAAGGTAAACACAAGCAATGGTGATCAAAAAGCAAATTAGTTTATTGATGCTTTAATAACAATCAATTATTTGCTTTTCTATATTTTTCTTATACTTTTAATAACTTTTAAATTGTTGAGATAAATCAAAATTCGCTGTCACAGGAAATTAAATATATCAATACATTGTTGGACAATCTGGACAGGCTGGTCAGGGAGAAGGATAAAAACATAAACAAGATCAATCACTACACTATATTCCTTATCCGCTGACCATGATGTGCAGCTGAGCAGATTACATGGAATGGAAGATAAAGCTCTGAGCTCCTCACAACACAAAGCTCTCACTGTCACTTAGAGTCACAGAGTCATAGAGATGAACAACTTGTCCATGCCGACCAGATATCCTAAATAAATCTAGTCCCATTGCCAACATTTGCCTCATATCCCTCTAAATCCTTCCTATTCATGTACCCATCCAAATGCCTTTTAAATGTTGTAATTGTACCAGCCTCTATCACTTCCTCTGGCAGCTCATTCCATACATGCACTACCTTCTGCATGAAAACTTGTCCATTAGGTCCCTTTTAAATCTTTCCCTTCTCACCCTAAACCTATGCCTTCTAGTCTGAACTCCCCTACCCTGGGAAGAAGACCTTAGTTGTTCACCCCATCCAAGCCCCTCATGATTTTATAAACCTTTATAAGGTCACCCCTCAGCCTCCGATGCTCCAGGGAAAGTAGCCCCAGCCTATTCAGCCTCTCCAAACCCTCAATCCCGGCAACATCCATGTAAATCTTTTCTGAAGCCTTTCAAGTTTCACAACATCTTTCCTATAGCAGGGAGACAAGAATTGAACAGAGTATTCCAAATGTTAGGATGATCTAAAGCAGATCACAGAGGAGGCATGGCTTCATATAGCTTCCATCTTTAAATACAACTGATTCAAATATCCAAAACTCAATTATCATCATGCTAATTTGTTCACCATGCCTTTACAATTACAGTAAGCTGAAAATGTGTTACTGGAAAAGCACAGCAGGTCAGGCAGCATTCAAGGAACAGGAGAATCGATGTTTCGGGCATAAGCCCTTCTTCTGAAGAAGGGCTTATGCCCGAAACGTCGATTCTCCTGTTCCTTGGATGCTCCTGACCTGCTGCGCTTTTCCAGCAACACATTTTCAGCTCTGATCTCCAGCATCTGCAGTCCTCACTTTCTCCTCCAATTACAGTAAGCACCTATCTACCAATCTCACCAAATGCCTACTTATATACTGTAAAGGCATCAATCTGTTTTTAGATTCACCTGACTTTCTCCATATAAGTACGGTAAACATCCCGGAGAATGAACTGAATGTACATGATATTTGGAGAAATTGGATTTGTTGTCTTTGGAGAGAAGAAAGTTAAGAGGAAATTTGATAAAAGTCATTAAGCTCATGAAGAGTCTGGACAGACTAGACAGGGAGAAACTGTTCCTGTTCATAAAAGGATTGAGAACCAGAGAGCATAGTTCTGAAGTGTTTTGCAAAAGAAGAAATTGAGAAGTAAGAAGAGACTTTTTTCACACAGTGAATAGATAGCACTTGGAATCCATTCTTGAAGAGTGGTGAAGGCATGTTCAATGAAACATTTGTGAGGGTATTAGATGATTATTCAAGTAGAAAGTGTGTATGGCTAAAGGGAAAACGGAGGAGTTTGGTACTAAATCAAAATTCTCAGACAATATGGACAAAACGGACTTCTTCTGCTGCATAATGATTTATGATTCTACATACACTGCATAAATATAAGACTTAAAATATTTCCTGTACTTCTATTCTTTAGAGCTCCATGTTTAAATTCCCTTTATACTGTCATCACATTTGCAACATCACACTTTCCTTCCTGACCAATGTTTTAGCAGATTTTCACCGTGAGATATATAAGATGATCTTACCTCCCTGAATGTAGGTTATTTCCTTCACGGTGTCAATAAATTGCCAGAACTTTTCATCATCTTCTTCTGCCACAAACTCACTATAAAATAAGAGCCAGATAATATTTTATATTTTCACAAAAATTAATACATTCATAGAGAGTTATTGGAAACAGTAAGAAAAGAAGTTACATTTGCTTTCGGAGAAAATTTCAGCTCAAGTAAACACAGAAATGTTCAGGAAAGTCAAATTTTCTATTATTTAAATTTATACCATTCCCAAGTAAGGAAGATTTAAAACAAAATATTCGTGAACCGAATCTCAGCTAATCAGCGAAAGTTAAAACATAAAATATTTCAGAAAAACCTCTCTCACTTCGGTACTCTCCCCTCCTTCTCTACAACCCTCTCAAAGTAGGAGTTTGGGATAGGATCAGTAAGACGACAAGCAGAAAACAATGAGTGTTCAAGAGAAGGCAGCAGCATGTAAAAGAGGGAGCAAGAGGGTTGTGATGAGTAAAGGTGGGGAGCATGATAGCAAGAGAAGGCAACAGCATGTAAGAGAAGGAAGGAATGTGGCAAGTAAGGGGGGAAATATGACAGCAAAAGGGGAGACAGCAAGCGAGACAGGGAAGCACTGAGTGATGGAGGTAGCAGGAGAGGGATGAGACAAATGTCGAGAAGAGATTGATGTGTTAGAGTGTGAGATGGAGGGAAGTAGTAAACTAGACTGTTGGGTAGGAAAGTTTGATAAGGAAAACAGCAGTTTGTTTTAAAAATGACCATGGAGAGTAAACATTTTTGATAAACTTTTCTAACTTAAAAACTGCACTAAAAAACTGTGTTATGACAATGTGGTTTAAACAGGGGATAACAGTACACAACTTAAAAATAAACACTGTGGCCCCAATTCCGAATCCTGCATCGTTTGCCTGGTGATGGGAGAATTCCCAGCTCCACAAACCCAATCTTTAAAAATGGAAACCTATTGTTCCTTTTTGTGGTCCAAAGGAAGTGGAGATGGGAGGGCTACACTGGATTGTGAGTCAGGCAAAGTGGGCAGGCTGCCTGCTCCCAAGACAAGCTGGACAGAAAGCCTGCATGAGGTTTTGGGAACAAAGCTTACAAACTTGACTTTGACTGAAATCTGAAACATCCTCCTGCTCACTTCACCTCACTACCCCATCTATACCAACCCATGCTACCTAATTCCCAAGATTCACATTCACATTCCCTCAAACCGTACGCCACCTAATGCCCATCTACCCATTGACTATGGCCACTCATAACCTTTATGTCCACAATAATCCCCATGGCTTTTAGTAATACTTATGCCAACTCAGTGTAAAGTTATACCCACAACCTCACTTTGTCCTTCCCTCTCCATCCAACTCATATTGCCCCCACAAAACCCACCTCAGAAGCCATGCTGATACAAAATAAAGTTTTCTATCGATGATGTCTCTGCTGAAAAAAAGTCATTCACTGATACAAAAGCATTTCAAATCTTTTCAATTAATCTCTCATGAAAACATTCTATAAGCAGTAGAGCTGGCCATCAAAATGGACACACCACTGTGAAAATTATATTTTGGGACATCAGTCATGCAGCACAGTTATTCTATTTTGATCACTCACTGACACTTAACTTAGGTTTGCATCAGCACCATTCTGTTTGTGGCCTCATTACAATCCACAAAAGGAAGATGGTTGTGGTTACTGGAAATCAATCATCTCAGCTCCAACCCATCTCTGTAAGAAATCCTTACTGTCGTGCCCTAGGTCCAACCATCTGTAGCTGCTTTATCAATGACCATCTCTCCAAGATAAGGTCAGAAAAGAGGATTTTCGGTAATGATTGCATGATGTTCAGTACTATTCACAACACCTCAGTTACTGAAGCAGTTCCTGTCTGTATAAAGCAAGGCCTAGACAACATCCACGTTTGGGCTAATTAGTGGCAAGTAACATTGTGATAAACAGGTGCCGGTAATGACTACCTCAAATGAAAGAATCTAACCATCACCTTTTGACGTTAAACGGCATTATTATGTCCCACTAGATTAGATTAGATTAGATTTCCTACAATATGGAAACAGGCCCTTCAGTCCAACAAGTCCATACCAACCCTCCGAAGAGTAGCCCACCCAGACTCATTCCCCTACCCTACATTTACCCCTGACTAATGCACCTAGCACTATGGGCAATTTAGCTTGTCCAATTCACCTGACCTGCACATCTTTGGATTGTGAGAGGAAACTGGAAGAAACCCACACAGACACAAGGAGAATATGCAAACTCCACACAGACAGTCGCCTGAGGTGCTGTGAGGCAGCAGTACTAACCACTGGGCCACCATGTCGCCCCTATCAACAGTCTGGCAGTTACCATGGACCAGAAACTGAATTGAACTAGTGATATAAATGCTGTGACTACAAGAGGTAAGAGGTCAAGAACCCTGCAGTAAGTAACTCATCTTCCTAACGTTTGTCCATCACTACATGTCGCAAGTCAGGGATGTGATGGAATATTCCCCACATGCCTGGATGGGTGTCATTCTAACAACAGTCAAGAAGCTTAACACTATCCAGACAAGGCAATCCACATGACCTCATCCATCCAACTTTCAACATTAACTTCTTTACCAGTGATGCATAGAGAGGGCACTGTGCGACCATCTAGAAGATGCACTGTCTTGGAACTGTATCACTGTTCCTTTACTGTCACTGAGTTAAAATGCTGAAACTATCTCTCTCACAGCACTGTAGGTGTACCTAGACCTCTTTCACTACAGTTCACCAACACCATCTCTACAGCATTTCGGGATGGGCAATAAATGCTGGCCGAGCCAATGACACCAACATTCCATGAATGAATTTAAAAAGTGGGTTTTTTTGCACAAGAATGCCAAATTTTCATAATCCCAAAGGATGCATGATAACCAACAAAGGCAGCTTACCTCTTCCAAAGGTGCCTAGGATCAGATGCAAAGGTGTACCTTACCTCTTCAAAGTTCTGCCCTGGTTATCTTAAAAAAAGAATTTTTAAAGGTTCTTTTATGGGATGTGGGTGTCACTGGCATGGCCAGCATTTGTTACTGATTCCTTGTTGCTGTCAATCTGAGCGCTACTACAAATATTTCAGAGGGCAGTTAATAGTCAACGACATTGTTATGTCATATGTCAGTCAAACTGGATAAGGACAGCAGATTTCCTTGCCTAAAGGATGTTAGTGGACCAAATAAGTATTTACAACAATCAATGATGTCACCATCACAGAGATAGCTTTATATTCTCCATTTATTAATAGACTTTAAATCCCACCAACTGCTGAGAACACTTGCCCTCAGCTGGTTTAATCTCCACACTCCAGATATGCCAAAATCCTGTTTCAGTAGAGGCAGCTGATCATTAAAATGGCCAGTTGCCTCCATGAGCTCCACACAGGCAGGCTATGGACTAACCCTCCAAAGCCACGCTCATGAAAATCAGAAATGCCAGGTTCATGAGCAGGACTTTGATTTCTAACATTTTCCAGCATTTTTGCTATGGTGGAGAGATGCTATCCATCACAGTGAAAATCTGAGCTTGCAATGTCTGCCCTAAAATACACACCTCATTCACCTGACTGGCAACTAAAGCACATCTTACAATCATCATCTTGAGCCATCCCTTATTCCACCTATTTCAGCAGGAGCGGATTTGCACAGATCCTCCATTGGGATAGGGAACATAGGGAGGTAGAAGACAAGTCAAACAGATTCACTAATTTTAATTGGGATGAGAAATGATCTAACCACGTTAAAGTGGAACTAAAGACTAACACAAAGAAGCACTGTGAAACAATGGGTGATCTTTAAAGAAAAAATGTTTCAGACCTTGGCTCAGACCATTCCAACAGTGGACAAGATGCAAGGGAACCAAGAACAGGGATTCTTGGATGACAAGGGAGAAAGACGTTATAATGAAAATGTTATACATATAAGATGAAATATTCAAACAAGAATAGCTCAAGTACAATAGGGTGAGATTGGAAAGTGAGGTAACATGAGAATTTCAACGTGGGCTGTGCTGGACAGTTCTATAAAAGAGATACAATGAGAATATGATGGCAATAATGTAAAAGTAAATCCTAAAATCTATTGCTATGTAAAACAATAAGTGTGTAACATGAAGTGGAGTCAGTTCCATTTGGGAACCAAGAGGGTGAGACATGTATGGAGAGGAATTTGAGAAAATATCAGTGGAAGTGGAGATAGTACAGGTGATGGTGCAGTGAACGCTAGTAAGGAGTATAGCTGTCAGAGGCTTGAACAGTTGTAAAATCACAGATGTGACGTTAAATGTTTAAGAAAGGGGACTTGATATTCTTAATAACTACAGGCCAATTAGTTTAAGTAGGTAGGGGTTTAGAAACAATGAACATGAAAAAAAAACTGAACAGGCACATGAAGAGGTTTGAATTAACTAAAGAAAGCCAGCTTGGATTTAAAAAGGACAGAATATGTTTTACTAAGCTAATTTAATTTTTTTGGTGAAGTAACAGAAATGGTTAAATGAATGGAATGCCCCTGATAATGTCCATGTAAAAGGCTGCTTGACAAAATTTTGTGTGTGTGTGTGTAAAAAAGGATAGAAAGACTGACTTGTGCTAAATAACTAATTTTTTCAGTATAATCGATGATAGACAGTCGTGTTCCCCAAGGGTCACTGATAGGACCACTGCTCTTTTATTGCCAAGGATTCCAAACAAGGAGGAGTGATAGTGAGAATAATGTTAACCAACTGCAACCAAGCACAATTGGATCAGCAGAATCTGCAGATCAGAGAAAGGTGAAATTTTACACAGAGAACTGTGCATTTGGCAGAAGGGTTACAGTGAAATCATGCAGACTTAATGGCACAGTTCTACAGAGTGTGCTGGAACAGAGGGACCTGATGTCAGTGCATACTGAAAATATGGTTAGCAAAGATTTGGGATCTTGTTATAAATAGCAGCAATGTTTTTAATTACAGGGATGTTATACTGAACATGTGTAAATCTCTAGTTAGGCCATCCTAAACTATGTATCCAAATCCAGTCATCACATTTTAGGAAGGTGCAGAGGAGAATTTTACACAACACTAGATTATAACCAACAGGTTTATTTGGATGTAAAGTTTCGGAGGGCTGCTCCTTCATCAGGTACCTAGTGGAGCAGGATCACAGGACACAGAATTTATAGTAAAAGATCAAAGCGTCACACAACACGCAACAGTCACCAGGCAGGGATGTCCCGTCCACACAAGGAACACTTCAGCGGTCAAGGACATTCGGCCTTGGAGCTTTCGGTGACCGTCCTCCAAGGTGGACTTTGGGACATACAACAACGCAGAATTGCCAAGCAGAGGCTGATAGCCAAATTTGGTAGCCATAAGGATGACCACAACTGGGATCTTGGGTTCATGTCACCCCACTACACTACAAAAACTCACACAAGCACACACGATCACACTCACATAGACTCTGTCTCATACATATACTCTCTCTCAGACACATACATCCCCACGTGTACACCCTCTCACAGGCATATACTCTGTCACATTTGCGCACACACTCTACCAAGTATGCACACTCTCACGGACACACACACACGCAAGCATACATATAAAAGTCTAAGGGGTGAATGTGCATTCTATTTTATTCATAAAGCACACAATCTGTAGGCAGTCTGTCCATGTGATATAATATAAATTCCTACTTTGGAAATAGAACTAGTCTGACTCAAGGTTGGGCTACAGACAGCCTCTAACCTCACACCTTTAACGCATTGTCTGAACTGAAACGTCATTTTTTAAAAAATAAAACCTTAAGTTATCTTGAGAATGTGACTTGAAAGAAGTTCTGGGATTTACATATTAATGAATCGAAGCCTGTAACCCCATTCTAAGTGATTAAAGACTTAACAGCAACCTAGTTTTTTTTCAGTAAATCGCATCAGTTGAATGTCACTTTGATCTTTTACGCTAAATTCTGTGTCCTATGATCTTGCCCCACTAGCTACGTAATGAAGGAGCAGTGTTAGATTAGATTAGATTACATTACATTACATTACAGTGTGGAAACAGGCCCTTCGGCCCAACAAGTCCACACCGACCCGCCGAAGCGTAACCCCTACATTTACCCCTTACCTAACATTACGGGCAATTTAGCATGCCCAATTCACCTAACCTGCACATCTTTGGACTGTAGGAGGAAACCGGAGCATCCGGAGGAAACCCACGCAGACACGGGGAGAACGTGCAAACTCCACACAGTCAGTTGCCTGAGGCGGGAATTGAACCCGGGTCTCTGGTGCTGTGAGGCAGCAGTGCTAACCACTGTGCCACCGTGCCGCCCAAAGTGTTCCGAAGGCTTGTACTCCCAAATAAACCTGTTGGACTATAAGCTGGTGTTGTGTGACTTTTAACTTTGTCCATCCCAGTCCAAAGTTGAAACTTTATTGCTGGAACAGCACAGCAGGTCAGGCAGCATCCAGGGAACAGGAGATTCGACGTTTCGGGCACAGGCCCTTTTTCAGGAATGAGGGCCTGTGCCCGAAACGTCGAATCTCCTGTTCCCTGGATGCTGCCTGACCTGCTGTGCTGTTCCAGCAATAAAGTTTCAACTTTGATCTCCAGCATCTGCAGACCTCACTTTCTCCACCCCAGTCCAACACCAGCACCTCCACATCAAAGGAGAATTGTCAGAGTGTTCCAGAAATGGGACATTTTAGCAACACTGTTGGGATGGAGAAAAGTGAGGGTGGTGGATACAGAGATAGTTAATCGCTTCAAAAGAAAATTCAAAGAACTGTAAAAGTAAAATCAAGCAAAATATTAAGTAAAATTGAAAATATTAAGTTTAGAATAGCATACACTCAGATATCCAGCCCATAGTGCCCCAGAAGGAATTAAACTAGTTAGTTTCAGTGATACTCCACATGCCAATCATCCTGGTGATTCAACAACAGAAGGATTCATCACATTTTCAGTGGGAAGAAACGATAAATGGAGTCTATTAACCTGGGAATCAAAAAAAAGAGGACTCAAAAGCATCTTAACTGCCGGAATACTTCAGCTGGTAGAAGAGATCAATACGATTCAGTGTTTACCAAGTACTTTAAAGGAACTCTTTCACAAGAGAAAGAAATGTACCTGTACAATGGTACATTGACAGTCATCTGTTCTGGACGTATGGCCACTTGGCAAAATGTATTGCAGAAAAGAGATTGAGGGTTGGACTTATTGTTGTAATATGGTTTTTAGAAGTAAAGGAAATTTTAAAACTAAAATTAGTCGATGTAGGTCACCAGCTATTACATTGTTTTAAAGAACAGTGCTGGGCCAAAGAAATTGTTGGATGTCCTTGAAAAGTAACACCTTGTGATTTAATGAGTTATGAGAATGTGAAAATATAGCCTGTGATGATGCTGCTCCGTGAACAAGGTTAAGTCATCCTTCGTTGTTCTTTGAATCATAAAGACACAGGTTCCGATGTGTCTGGTTTGGATGTGTTTTAGGGCCAATTTGATTATAGTTAGATTTGATTAGATACAGATACTGCCTCAGACAAAAGGCTTTCAAGTTTTAAAAAACTTGTACAATGAAAGTACAAGTTCTCCCAGCTCAGCTTTTCTCTGGTTTGGTTTACTTCTGCTTTCAGCAGTGTTGCTGTTCAGAGCGGCTGGTAAGTTGTTAGCTGGGAATCCAAAGTAACAGCTACATGGAAGAAAGTGTTCAATGGTTAATCTCTCTGCCATCTCTCTCTCCTGTAAGAACCATGGAAGAAGGTGTTCCACGGTGAATTTCTCTTCTGTAAGAACCTGTGTCTGATCTTACCTTTTTGCCAAGGGGTACTTATGGGGATTGTTGCAGGAATTTGAAACAGCGTCATTAAGTTGCTATAGTCTGTTGGGTTTTCCGATAGATTAAGTTATTCTGTACAGAGGAATCTCGAATATCCAAAGGACACGGGAGGGCAGTATTTCATTCAGTTAATCAAATTCCGGATAATCGAATGCCGGTAACATAGTTTAGCTGAGCATCCGGTCCTTGCAATCTTGCCGGATAATCTGATATTCAGATAATCGAATGCCAGATAATCGAAGTTCACCTGTATTCTGTTCTCTTTTGTTTGTGTTTCATTCGGTACTCTGTAAATAAATTCTGTTCTGTTTAAAACCGAAGGGTTTTGATCAGCTGCACCATTCCTGGAACATCCACTATACACCTGCTCAAAACAACTAGAAAAGTTAGGGTCTGGGCTACCTTCTTGAAAAGTTTTGAGGGAATCTGGCCTGGTCCATAACAAGTCTTATTGAAATTCCTTTTCATTTCAAGACAGGAGAATATGGAGTATGCGAAAGATTAATTTTATTTTTATGCGACCGATAAAATAATGCTTCTATATATATCTCTTTGCACCTTAATTTAGAGAAAAATATAGCAATCTGATAGCATATAATAGGCTCTGATGAATAGTAAATACCTAGTATTGGAAGGTAAAAAGGTAAACAAGTGCTAGATATTGTTCAGCTGTATATGGGACTCTTACATGGGTGCAACACTCAGGGTGTAATGGTGGAAAATGATTGAAAGAATTGTGCAGAAACACATGGAAGCTCAGTACTGATGGGTCCATTGGAAAGTGAACAGAAGAATTAAGGGGTGGCACGGTAGCTCAGTGGTTAGCTACCGTGCCAGGTTCGATTCCAGCCTCAGGTGATTGTGTGGAGTTTGCACATTCTCCCCGTGTCTGCGTGGGTTTTCTCCCACAGTCCAAAGATGTGCAGGTCAGGTGAATTGGCCATACTAAATTGCCCATAGTGTTAGGTGCATTAGTCAGAGGGGTGTGGGTTACTCTTCGGAGGGTCAATGTGGACTGGTTCAGCCGAAGGGCCTGTTTCCACACTGTAAGTAATCTAATCTAAGAAAGAAACATGGAAGTATGGAGTTTCCCCTTGATTACTAGGCATGTGCCTCACTCTGTGAAGAGTGCCATGCATTACCTTCCACCCTCATCCAAAGCACAATGGAACTAGAAAATGACAAATCACACCTAGATGAGTGGAGTCAGTGTTTTATTCCTGTCTGAACTCATGGGTTCTACTTGTAGGCAACTTAAAGCCCTTCAAGGGCAATAGCATTATTAATGCACTTACACAGTACAGGTTAAAGCCATCTGTATTCATTTTGTCCAGCATTTGAAATACTTGCAGTGCCCAATTGTGTGAGATAAAAATCCTGGTCACAAATAATTCAAAGAATCCCTGGAGTGTGGAAACAGGCCAAAGGAGTTCACACTGACCCTTCGAACAGCATACCACCCAGACTCATCCCTCTATCCTATGCCTGTAACCCTGCATTTTCCAAGGCTACGTACCTAATCTACATATCCCTGAACACTATGAGTAGTTTAGCATGACCTAACTTGCCTATCTTTGGACTGTGGGAGGAAGCCAGAGCACCAGCGGAACTCCACACAGACACGGGGAGAATATGCAAACTCCACATAGATAGTCACTCAAGGATGGAATCAAACCCAGTTCTCTGGAGCTGAGGCAGCAGTGTTAACCCCTGAACTATCATGCTGCCGAATGCATTCTTCTGCATTTTGATTATGTCACTGATCATTACAGAATGATCACAGTCATCTCTGTGAAGCAGAAGTAATTAGGATTGATCTTAAAAGTGGCACATGGAGTCCACTATTGAAATACAATTCAAGACCCCTGAGCTGCACAAGAGCATGGAGATTTACTCTCATCTTGAACAGTAAGTATTCATCAACATGTTCTTATAGATAATGCTGCCTTTCTTAGGTGACATTGGCAACAAGATATCAGGAATTCAACCGCATTTGCAATCTCCTCCAACATTTGTGCAACAATGGCTGATGCTGCTTTGTCCATGAAGGAGCATTCTATGGCCATTCCTGTCAAAGTCCTCCATGTCTGACTGTACAGAGGAGCAAGCTAAGACAGTGATGTGAATGCTGACTGCTCACATTACTATGGAGCTACTCTGTTTCTGATATTCTCCACACAGATTCATTAGAACCATGATCAGTGGATGTAATCACCACAGAGGTAAACGTTCCTGTTATCAGATGTCTTCCAAGGATAATGGCTGAGAGACAAGAGCTACTCTCTTCATTAACCATAGATGACATCTCCATTTCACAATCCCTGACTTGAAGTCAAGTGTAGATAAATGCTGCCCATTCTTCAACCAGTACCAACATGGAGTAAATGATAGGCCTGCTACAAGCAAGGTTCCAATGCTTAGATTGGTCTGGGGGCCCTTGCAGTACACTTTAGACACAGTTCGGTGCAAAGTTCTAGCATGCTGTGCTCTGCACAACTGCAGCAGGCAAAGAATGGATGTGATGGAATCTGAAGAGTTGTGAGGGCCGTAGCAGTCTTCTGCAGATGAATATAAGAACATTGTGCAGGAAGAACATTACTTGCAGCATGTCAGAGTGCAACACTGTCAAGCTCAACAGGCCAGATAGGACTTCATTGACATTCCATACCAGTAGATGTGAGCTGGTGCAGTTACCACACATTCATTGGAAACCTGTTGCAAGTGGTCCTTACTTGTTTCCAGAGGTAAATGAGTTCATAAATGCTTTTTAGTTTGCTTTTTCTTCTCTTTTTCTGATGTTCAATAAAAGAGAAAATTTTCAACTATTTAAGGGCAATCTAGGATGTGATGGCCCTACACTGAACAATAAGATGATGTTACGCTATGCTAAACATTAAGGAAAGTAACCTGGGTAACTTGATTCAGACAGCTGCAGTTACAATGACAGTCAGACAGATGTAAGTACAAAATAGCAATACATGTATGTGTGACACTCTATTTGCAATGACGTGTCATCCATGCAACTAGTGTGCCCTCAGGAGGTTTTCTTTTTCATTTTCTTCCCACTGTACCTCCTATGAATGGCCATTGCTAGCTGGCAGTGCTTGACTTGGTGCACAGCTCAGATTTAAAAATGACAACAAAAGAGATGAAGGAAAAGTAAGTAAATGCTGAAGAATGTGTTCTAATCTAGTTATGTTTGACTATTTCAAGTAATAATTAGATGGATTTCTTTCAGAAAATAATTTTGGGATATATTACAAATCATTTGAAATATGTGGTAAGCATACAGCATGCAGGAGAAAAATAAGGTGGCTTATGGCCCATATTCATAAAGTTCTTCACCATGAATCTTTGCCTGTGTCATTCCTGGGTCTGTTGTAGAGCATTTGACAAAGAATGACAATTACCAGTAAATCAGTTTCACTGTAACATGTGATTACAAAGATCTCTAAGAAACCTATTCCACTGTCCATTATCATAACAACTAACACTATACTTCAAGCGTCAAGCATTCCTGTGAATGTTGTACATTGTAGTCACTCATTAACATCTTGAATATCAAGTAACAATTGTCAAATTATACTGAGTCAGAATGCACTTTTTTTTACATTACTTTGATCTCTTTTTTGTCTCTTCATATATATAATTTGGCTCTACTTTGTTCATGTATACATACAAGCAGTTTATTTAAATTTAGTCCACAACACCAAAATCGTGAACCTGAGTAAAATCTTAATATATATAACGTCTGAATTGAGTTGGATGAATGTCTTTTCACTCCCCGCAAATAGGCTATCAGCTGAACCAAATCAAATTTTGATTCACAGCTTTTATTTGTAAACTTTAAGAACTGAACATATATTACAGTTTATAAATCATGTTAAACTAAAGTTAAAGAAGGACCTTTAGAAAGTGGGAAGCTATATGTGAAGTTAAATGTGAAGGAAGCAGTTTCAAAGTTAATCTTACCTTGTCTCCAACAATAAAGGTGTTGATGGCCATTTTGCATCTAAACTAACAGTCACACCTTTGCCAGCTGCTTGAGTGTTGCAAAACCTCAAGATGAGAACAATGAATGGTAGAGCCATCACCTTTGGAAACTGAAAAAAATGAAAACTTAAATTAACAAGTATGCCTTCATGATATAACAAGGTAAAAAAGACACAGACAAGGATTGAAATTAAAATAATATGATATATAATAATATAAAACAAATAACAATCAAATGGTAAATGATTTAGCTTTAGTGAGTTTTGCGAAGATTTGTAGCTTAGGCAGAGGTTCTGGATGGAAGTTTGCTAGCTGAGCTGGAAAGTTCGTTTTCAGACCTTTCGTAACTATACTAGGTAACATCATCAGTTTGCAGATGACACCAAAATTGGAGATGTAGTGGACAGCGAAGAAGGTTATTTCAGACATCAACGGGATTTTGAGCAGATGGGCCAATGGGCTGAGGAGTGGCAGATAGAGTTTAATTTAGATAAATGCGAGGCGCTGCATTTTGGGAAAGCAAATCTTAGCTGGACTTCTTTACTCAATGGTAAGGTCCTAGGAAGTGTTGCTGAACAAAAAAACCTTGGAATGCTAGTTCATAGCTCCTTGAAATTAAAGTCACAGGTAGATGGGATAGTGAAGAAGGCATTTGGTATGCTTTCTTTTATTGGTCAGAGCATTCATTATAGGATTTGGAAGGTCATGTTGCGGCCGTGCCGAACATTGGTTAGGCCACATTTGGAATATTGTGTGCACTTCTGGTCTCCTTTCTATTGGAAGCATGTTATGAAACCTGAAAGGGTTCAGAAGAGATTTACAAAGGATGTTGCCAGGGTTGGAGGATTTCATCCATGGGTAGGGGCTGAATAGGTTAGGGCTGTTTTCCCTGGAGACTCAGAGGGTGAGGGGTGACCTCATACAGGTTTATAAAATCATGAGCAGCATGGATAGGATTAATAGTCAAAATCTTATCCCTGGAGTGGGGGAATCCAGAGCTAGACGGCACAGGTTTAGGGTGAGAGGGAAAAGACATAAAAGGGACCTAAGGGACAACTTTTTGTGCATGGAAGGCTGATATAATTGCAACATTTAAAAGGCATCTGAATGGGTATATGAATAGGAAGGGTTTAGAGGGATATGGGCCAAGTGCTGGCAAATGAGACTAGAATAGATTGGGATATCTGGTCAGCATGGATGAGTTGGACCGAAGTGTCTGTTTCCTTGCTGTACATCTCTATGACTCTATTTACCACCCTCTGAGAAAAAGGACAGGAAATTACGTCAACACAGCAAATGACATCACCAACCCCAAGGAAACGTAAGCACATAAATAGAAAACAGGTCACTAACACCGGAGGCTCACTGATAATGTTAACTAGTATGGTGACAAAACAAACCTTCCAGCTCAGCAAGCAAACTCACATCCATGATTTAGTTTGTACTACTTCATTGGCTATCACTGAGTTTGTGTGGAGCCTATCCTGTAAAAATCATTATAGTTTATTGTCACTCAGAAGTAATTACACAGAATTGAGATGGCACATTTTGTTTTAAGATATCACTCATCTTCAAAGTAACATTGAATCTTATATAGTCAGTGCTTTTTCGGTATGGAAATAGGCCATTTGGCCTATCATGTTCATGTCGGTCATCAATCAACCATCTATTCCAAAATAAACAAAACACCGCGGACGCTGGAAATCTCAAACAAAAATAGGAAGTGCTGGAGAAACTCTGCATGGTCTGAAAGCATCCATCAGGAGAGAGAGAGAAAAACAGAATTAAACGTTCAAGTCCAGAGACCCTTTGTCAGCACTTTTGCACTGTTCAGCTTCTCTATACCTATCTATACCAAACCTTTTTCCAGCATTGACCCACAGCCTTATATGCCAAGGTAAAGTACTTCAAGTGCTCGTTAAAATACTTAAATGTTTTAAGTGTTTCCACCTCCACCACCTTTTCACACAATACGTTCCAGAAACCCACAATCCTCTGAGTAAGTTTTCCTCCAATCCCTGTAAATAAGACTATAAGACCATAAGACATAGGAGCGGAAGTAAGGCCATTCGGCCCATCGAGTCCACTCCGCCATTCAATCATGGATGATGGGCATTTCAACTCCACTTACCCGCATTCTCCCCGTAGCCCTTAATTCCTTGTGACATCAAGAATTTATCAATTTCTGCCTTGAAGACATTTAGCATCCCAGCCTCCACTGCACTCCACAGGCCCACCACTCTCTGGCTGAAGAAATGTCTCCGCATTTCTGTTCTGAATTTACCCCCTCTAATTCTAAGGCTGTGTCCACGGGTCCTAGTCTCCTCACCTAACGGAAACAATTTCCTAGCGTCCACCCTCTCCAAGCCATGTATTATCTTGTAAGTTTCTATTAGATCTCCCCTTAATCTTCTAAACTCCAATGAATACAATCCCAGGATCCTCAGCCGTTCCTCGTGTATTAGACCTACCATTCCAGGGATCATCCGTGTGAATCTCCGCTGGACACGCTCCAGTGCCAGTATGTCCTTCCTGAGGTGTGGGGACCAAAACTGGACACAGTACTCCAAATGGGGCCTAACCAGAGCTTTATAAAGTCTCAGTAGCACAACAGTGCTTTTATATTCCAACCCCCTTGAGATAATTGACAACATTGCATTCACTTTCTTAATCACGGACTCAACCTGCATGTTTACCTTTAGAGAATCCTCAACTAGCACTCCCAGATCCCTCTGTACTTTGGCTTTACGAATTTTCTCACCGCTTAGAAAGTAATCCATGCTTCTATTCTTTTTCCCAAAGTGCAAGACCTTGCATTTGCTCACATTGAATTCCATCAACCATTTCCTGGACCACTCCTTCAAACTGTCTAGATCCTTCTGCAGCCTCCCCACTTCCTCAGTACTACCTGCCTGTCCACCTAACTTTGTATCGTCGGCAAACTTCGCTAGAATGCCCCCAGTCCCTTCATCCAGATCATTAATATATAATGTGAACAGCTGCGGCCCCAACACTGAACCCTGCGGGACACCGCTTGTCACCGGCTGCCATTCCGAAAAAGAACCTTTTATCCCAACTCTCTGCCTCCTGCCAGACAGCCAATCCTCTATCCATACCAGTAGCTCACCTCGAACACGATGGGCCCTCACCTTGCTCTGCAGCCTCCCATGTGGCACCTTATCAAAGCCTTTTGGAAGTCTAGGTAGACCACATCCACTGGGTTTCCCTGGTCTAACCTACTTGTCACCTCTTCAAAGAACTCCAACAGGTTTGTCAGGCATGACCTCCCCTTACTAAATCCATGTTGACTTGTTCTAATCCAACCCTGCTCTTCCAAGAATTTAGAAACCCCATCCTTAATGATGGATTCTAGAATTTTACCAACAACCGAGGTTAGGCTAATTGGCCTATAATTTTCCATCTTTTGCCTTGATCCTTTCTTGAACAAGGGGGTTACAACAGCGATCTTCCAATCATCTGGGACTTTCCCGGACTCCAGTGACTTTTGAAAGATCTCAACCAACGCCTCCGCTATTTCCTCAGCCACCTCCCTCAGAACTCTAGGATGTAACCCATCAGGGCCAGGAAATTTATCAATTTTAAGACCTTTTAGCTTTTCTAGCACTTTCTCTTTATCCTGCTCCTTACATTAAAACTGTGCCCCAGTTAGTGTCCCCTCTGTGGAGAGGAAAGGTTTCTCACTAAACTGCACACCTCGATTGAGTCCCTCACTCTCGGCATAAAAGCAAATTACTGTAGATGCTGGAATCTGAAACCAAAAAAAGAGAAAATGCTGGAAAAGCTCAGCAAGTCTTGCAGCATCTGTAAGGAGAGAAAAGAGGTGATAATGACAGTGCACAGAGAGATTATAGGGAGATTAGGAGCTGTGAATGACCAAGGCTGAAGTCAGTACTATGTGACAAAATATGTGGGGGATGGGGGGGGATGGGTGAAGCAGAGGCAAAATGGAAAACATGGGAGAAGGGTAGCAAAGGGGGAAGAGGAGAGGATTATCCCATCTCGACCCCTCTGTTTTCATTCTGCTCTGTAATTTTATTTTATTTATTTTTTAATATATTTTTTTCACTGTTCTGTACCTCTTATTTCTTAATTATCTCTCTTTCTCTCACTCCCCACTCTCTCAGCACCTTTTTCCTCTCCTCTTCCCCCTTTGCTATCCTTCTCCCCTGTTTTCCATTTTGCCTCTGCTTCACCCATCCCCCCCATCCCCCACATATTTTGTCACATAGCACTGGTTTCAGCCTTGGTCATTCACAGCTCCTAATCTCCCTATAATCTCTCTATGCACTGTCATTATCTCCTCTTTATTGCTACCTTTGCTTCTGGAGCCATGACTCACCTTCTCTCAGTCTAATATAAATACCTCCCTTATTTCTCCTTTTTTTTTAGCTTTGACAAAGGGTCAGTTAGACTCGAAATGTCAGCTCTTTTCTCTCCTTACAGATGCTGCCAGACTTGTTGAGATTTTCCAGCATTTTCTCTTTTTTGCCCTCACTCTCAGCCTTCTCTGTTCTAAGGAAACCAAGCCCATGTAGTCTCCCTTCATAGCTTAATCATTCCAGCCCAGGCAACATCTTGGTGAATCTCCTCTGTACCCTCTCTAGTACAATTGCAACCTTCCCATAACTGGTGAACAGAATTATACACAATATTCCAGCAGTGGCCTAAGTAGTGAAATATGAAGCTCCATTATAACCTCCTTGCTCTTGTATTCAATGCTTTGACTAATAAAGGCATATAAAAAGCCATATGCCTTTTTAATCACTTAATCTACCTTTCCCACTGCCTTCAATGATCTACAGATATGTATAGTAATACTGTAAACTTCAGAACTGTAATAACTATACAAGGATTGAAAGAATTAGCAACAACAATGCTTAAAATAACTGTAAAGGGACAAGAACAAACTATTATACAGGAACTGAAAGTAATTAGCCATCCCTGGGAGAAGGAGGAGTCAAAGCTACATGAATAAAACTGTTTTAACAATTGCTTGATAATTGGCTGCCATATGCCACAAGAAAAAATGATTGCCCTGCAGAAGAATGTAAAGAGTTAACGGCAGGAAACAAACAGACAAGCCAATGCCAAATGTAACAAGGAACAAAGAAACTGCTTCTGATCAGAAGGCAAGCTGCAGACCTGCAACATTGTGAATGAAAGAATCCAAAGGATCATCAATAACATCATACTACAAACTTGAAGGATGGAACATTGTATAAGAATTCAATTTCAGGGTTCCTCAGGGACAGAACTCTGGAGAACAACACTGACAAGGATCAAACCCTGGACACATCCAGAGAAAACATTGTTGGTTGGAATCATAGGTAAATTCCACCATTAAACACGTAATAGCCAAATTGAATTGTGAGGCTTAACTTGCTTCCTTGAAGGGACTTAGGGTTGATTGTCTGTGTCAAGTATGCAATTCTCTTTGTGTCATTGTAGGTTTCCTCAGGGTGTTCCAGTTTCCGCCCACAGGTGTGCAGGTTAGGTGGATTGGACCATAGTGTCGAGGGATGTGCAGGTTAGGTGAGTTAGCTATGGTACATATGGGGTTATGGGGATAGGGTGGGATGCAGAGTCTGGCCGGGATGCTCTTCAGAGGATTGGTGCAGACTTGATGGGATGTCTGCCTCTTTCTGTGCTGTATGAATTCTGCTCTATGATTTTATTTGGTTGCTACATGCAATAAAGTTAAAATAATTTTTTCAGTATTTGATTGTCTGAGAGATTTCTTAATCAGTAGCTGAATTCTGGTAGCTGAATGAAAGGTAGCTTATGGTAATTTACTCACAACAGTATACCAAGGTCCCTCTGATCATCTGTACTTTTTAGGCTCCTACCATTCAATGTGTATTCCAGTTTGCCATGTCAGACTTTATCAAAAGTCTTACACATCCAATGGGATCTCTTCAGGGATAGAAATTACTAGTATAGGAGGGATGGATTCCACCTGAATTTGGAAGGGAACCTCGTGGGAAATTTGTTAGTGTTACTTGGGGGGCTTTAAACTAGTGAGCGGGGTGGGGGGTGGTGAGGGAGACACCAAAGCAAAGCTGAGAAAAAGAGAAAAGGCTGATGCTGGTGCAGTAGATAAGAGAGCAAATCAAGTAGTCAAGACAAACAAGAACTTGGCAGAGAATGAGGTCAGCATTGAACCACATTTACTTCAATGAAAGAGGCTTGACAGGTAAGGCAGATGAACTTAGGGCATGGTTGGGAATATGAGACTGGCATTCAACACAGTGAATCACCTGCATCTGCTTGGGTCTCTGCAAGCTTTTGGATTTGTAACACACTTTGTCATCTGACTTCTGCACACTGCTGCAGTGTGTCTAGTGAACGTTACTGGGTCCCTGACGGCGCCTACACTTTGGATGGGGAGAGTGTCAGGGTTGCTCCCTGTTCAGCCAGCTTTATTGTCTCTGGCATGTAGCCTGTGCCTCTTGGGTAAGTGGCTGTCGAGTTGGCTCCATACAGAGGAGGCCTTTCATGGCTGATGGGTTCCAGAGGAGACACAGTGTATCGTCACCGAGATAACCATATTCTGATGTTAATTTTATTGTTGATTTCATTTGATTTTGTTTTTGTTTTGTTGCCCCAGGAAGAGGGTTGTATTATCTTTCCTTTGTATCAATTTTGGACTCCTTGAAAGAATCAAGGATCCTTTTATTTTAACCCGTGTTCCCTATCCCAGAAGTGCTTAATGAGGTCCATGTAAGGGAACTTTACTTTCATTTGTAATGGGTAGAAGAACCTTTCCCTCTGACCTTTTTAAGAGAGTTTACTTTTCTGTTTTAAAAGAGTAGAATGAGCTTTACTCTGAACTGAACTGAGTGTCTGATGGGGACAGTGTCAGAGGAGGTTTGAATTTTCTGGTGGTATCTTTTGTTTAAAAGATTAGAAGGTTGTATTTCAGACTGGAGGCCTAAGACCAGCGGTGTGCTGCAATGACTGGTGTTGAGTCCACTGTTTTTTGTCATTTATATAAATGATTTGGATGTGATATAGGAGACATGATTAGTAAGTTCGCAGATGACACCAAAATAGATGGTGAGGCAAACAGTGAAGGTGATTATCTCAAAGTACAACTGGACCTTAATCAGATGGGCCAATGGGCCAAGAAATGGCATAAGGAGTCTAATTTAGATTGATGTGAGGTTGCATTTTGGTAAGGCCAACCCAGGCAGGATTTATATAGTTAATGGTAGGGCCCTGTGTACTGAGCCAAACAAAGTGATCTAGGTGTGCTGGTCAAAGTTTGTTGAAAGAGGAGTCACAGGTTGACAGAGTGGTGAAGTCAGTATTTAGAACGTTTGTCTTAATTAGTCAGAACATTGAGTATAGCAGTTGGGATGTCATGGTGTGGCTGTGCAGGACGTTGGTGAGGCCACTTTGAGGGTGCTGAAAAGATTTACAAGGATGTTTCCGGGACTGGTGGTCCCGGAGTTATGAGGAGAAGCTGAGAGATGACCTTCATAGAGATTTTAAAAATCATCAGCGCTGGATAGGGTGAATGGCCAAGGTCTCCTTCCTAGGATGGGGGGAGTTCAAAACTAGAGGGCAAAGGTTTAAGGTAAGAGGAGAAAGATTTATAAAGGACATGAGGGGTTACATTTTCACACAGAAGATGACATGTGTATAAAACAAGCTGCCAGAGGGGAGATGGGTACTATTACAATATTTAACGGATCTGGATGGGGACATGACGGAAAGGGTTTAGAGGGTTATGGGCCAAATGCTGCCAAACGAGACTAGTTCAGACTGGGAAGTCTGGTACAATGTGTTTACGCCAACCAAAGAGTCTGTTTGCTGTTGTATGACTCTAAGTCCATGTAGATTACAACAACTGTATTACCTTTATTCACACACCTAAGTCACCTCCTTGAAAAGTTTAATCAAATTTGAGAGACATGATCTCCCTCTTCCAAAGCCATGTCAAGTATCCTTGATTAATCCTTGCTTCTCCAAGTGGAGATTAATTTTGTCCCTTAGAATATTTTCTAATAGTTTACTTATCACTGATGTTGTAAATGTTTTTCTAATAATACTAGTTCAACATTACTCCATTTGCTATTCCATATCAGCTTATCAAGCAACAGCTTCTTACAGATACACTAAAAAAAATTAACATCAGTCATGGGGAATGTCTAAGAATGCCACTTTGGCAAAATTGTCATATAGGTAAATATGATTTAGCAAAGGAAAGCCAAATCATGTACAGACAAATCATGTTGAACTAAATTGCTTGAGTTTGTTTTGAGGCAACAGAAAGGATTGTTGTGGGTAATACTGTTGATATGACATCCCTAGCCTTCCAAGAGGATTTGATTAAAAGCCTAGAGAACAGACTTGAGTAAAGTTACAGCACATGGATTTTATAAGGAACAATCAACATGGATACAGAATTGGCTGAGCCCCTGCAGGGGCTTTTGCCCGAAACGTCGATTCTCCTGTTCCTTGGATGCTGCCTAACCTGTTGTGCTTTTCCAGCACCACTCTCCTGAGAGGAGGATAGTGTTGAACTTCAAAAGGGACAGATGATGGAAAGTATGGACAGGTGGCCAAGGTAATTAAGAAGGCATATGGCATGCTTGCCTTCATCAGCCAAAGCATGGCGTACAAGAGTTGGCAAACAATGTTTCAGCTACATAAAACCGTTGTTAGGCCACATTTGGAGTATAGTGTGCAGTTTTAGTTGTCCCACCACCAGAAGGACTCAAAGCTTTGGAGAGAGTACAGAGAAGGTTCACCAGGATGTTGCCTGGTCTCAACAGCATTGGTTATGAGGAAAGATTAATATGACTCGGATTGTTTTCACTGGAAAGACGGGCAGCTAAGAAGAAATTTATAGAGATCTTCAAAATTATGAGAGGCATGGATAGGGTAGATAGTCAGAAGTTTTTTCCCAGGGTTGAAGTTTAAATTACAAGGGGAAACAGGTTCAAGGTGAGAGGGGGAAAGTGTAAGATAGGTGTTCGAGGAAAGTTTTTCACGCAGAGTGGTTGGAGCCTGGAATGCACTGCCAGAAGAGATGGTAGAAGTTGGTGACATTTAAAAGGCATCAGGATGGTTACATGAATAGGGAGGGATATGGACCGCATAAGGGCAGTACATTTGTTGATTAGTTAGGGCATGATGATCGGCACAGGTTTGGAGGGCCAAAGAGCCCATTCCTGTGCTGTTCTTCTCTTTGTATCTTGTTCTAGATGACAAATAAAATTAGATGCAGAAAAGTGTGAAATGATTCATTTTGGTAGAAAAAACAAGCGGCTGCAGTCAGATGTAGTAATTCCGGTCCAGAGACGAACATTGGAGATTTTAAGGAAGATGCAGAGACAAAAGATGCAGGGCGGCATGACGGCACAGTGGTTAGCACTGCTGCCTCACAGCGCCAGAGACCCGGGTTCAATTCCCGACTCAGGCGACTGACTGTGTGGAGTTTGCACATTCTCCCCGTGTCTGCCCGGGTTTCCTCCGGGTGCTCCGGTTTCCTCCCACAGTCCAAAGATGTGCAGGTCAGGTGAATTGGCCATGCTAAATTGCCCGTAGTGTTAGGTTAAAGGGGTAAATGTAGGGGTATGGGTGGGTTGCGCTTCGGCGTGGGTCGGTGTGGACTTGTTGGGTCGAAGGGCCTGTTTCCACCCTGTAAGTAATCTAATCTAATCTAAAAATAAAACAAAGGGCATAATTCCAAATGGGGTGTGGGTTTTGAGCAGCCTGAGTACATTAAAACAAAAATCATTGAAGTGTTCTGAGTGTTTAATAAAGCAGGTAGGTTTTCCTAGGTTCCAACAGAGGAGTATGGAATATAAAAGCAATAATATCCTGGTAAACCTGTGTAAAACACTGGTTGAGCTTCAACTGGAGTATTGTGTCCAGTTGGGATTGTTTTCCTTGAAATGAATGTTGAAAGGAGATCTGACAGACGTGCTCAAAATCGTGAGGGACTGGACAGAGTACAGCAAAATTGATATGATGATGAAATTGTTGAGATCCATGTAGCAATTTAAGACAATTTGAAAAGAAGCAACAGTGACATGAAGAAAAACTTGGCAAGTTGTGAGAATCTAGAGTGCACTGCTTGAGAATGTGGTGGAGGCAGATTCAATTGACAAATTCAAGAGGGAATGCGATTATTTTCTGATAAAGGAAGGTGTGCAGGGTTATGAAGGAGTACACAGGGGAGTGGAACTAGATAAATTTTTCTGTCCAAGAATTAACACAGACATGACAGGTCAAATGGCCTGGTTCTGTGTGGTAACTATTGTATGATTCTAAATGCTCACTGCATTTGAAAAGAAACAGCATTTGCAGCTTAAGTGCCTTAATCTACAAGGCTAAAGACCAAGAGCTGCTAAGTGGAATTAGGCTGGGTGATTGGTTGGCAGACAACGGATCAAATTTTCTCAATCATGCTGTATATTTCTCTGATTATGAGATCCGTGATTATACACATTGTTGAAGTATGACACTAGCTGTGAAAATGATTGAAGAAAGTAAGGACTGCAGGTGCTGGAGATCAGAGTCAAAGAGTGTGGTGCTGGAAAAGTGCAGCCGGTCAGGCAGCATCCGAGGAGCAGGAGAGTTGACGTTTCGGGGATATACCCTTACTCCATTCCCTTTTAACTCTGAGTCTTTAGGTAATCTGCCATATTTAAGGAGGTTGTCATTCATTCAAGGTTATCAAGCCATTTACCAAAAGTGAGTGGAATCTAAATTAATGTGTGACAAAAACAGAAAGTACTGGCGGAACTGAGCAGGTCCAACAGCATCTGTACAGAGAGAAAGTGAGTTTAATGTTTCACGTCCAGTGACTCTTCATCAGAACTGAAAGCATCTGGAAAAGTATGGCCCAGTTTTTTTAAATGACTGAGAGTACTTGGGAAAGGAGGGAATAAAACAAATGAGATCATGTAAAAGAGAGAGAGAGAGAGAAGCAAACAAAGGGGTTGCTGCTGATAAGCCCTGAGGGAGCTAAATGCTGAGTAAGATGGTAATGAGAAATCTCCACATGAAATAGGGGTGGATATGAGCATGGAGAAGGGTGTTCATGGTCTGAAATTGGACCTTACAGGACTCTATCATTGAGCTTTACAATTCTCGTCAGCACTCTATTGATTAATTAAATTATTTACAGTATGGAAACAGGCCCTTCGGCCCAACAAGTCCACACCAACCCTCCGAAGAGCAACCCACCCAGACCCATTCCCCTACATTTACCCCTTCACCTAATACTACTGGCAATTTAGCATGGCCAATTCACCTAACCTGCACATTTTTGGACTGTAGGAAGAAACCGGAGCACCCGGAGGAAACCCACGCCGACACAGGGAGAATGTGCAAACTCCACACAGACAGTTGCCTGAGGTGGGAATTGAACCCGGGTATCTGGCGCTGTGAGGCAGGAGTGCTAACCACTGTGCCACCATGTCACCCGTGAAATTCCACCATCTGCAGTGACAGGATTTGAACCCAAGTCCCCAGAATATCTGGAATAGTAGCTCAGCAATAATGCCACCAAGCCACTACCTCCTGTACAAGGACAGATTGCACTGAATTGGAAGGGGACTAATATACTGGCAGGGAGATTTGTTAGAACTGCTCAGGAGGATTTAAACTAGTAAGATGGGGCTTGGGACCCAGGGAGATAGTGAAGAAAGAGATCAGTCTGAGACTGGTACAGTTGGGAAAAGCAAGTCAAACACTCAGGGTGGGCAGGAACAAAACAGAGAATGAGGTAGGACTGATAAATTAAACTGCATTTATTTCAATGCAAGAGGCCTAACAGGGAAGGCAGATGGACTGGGATATCATAGCAATCACAGTGACACAGCTCAGGGATGGACAGGACTGGCAGCTTAATGTTCCAGGATACAAGAGAGGAGGGGGAAGTGACATTTTTGATTAGGGATAACATCATGGCTGTACTTAGGAAGGATATTTCTGGGAATATATCCAGAGAAGTTATTTCGGTGGAAATGAGAAATAAGAAAGGAATGATCACCTTATTGAGATTGTTTATAGACCCTCCTAATAGTCAGCGGTAAATTGGGAAACAAATTTGTAAGAGATCACAGTTATCTCTAAGAGGAATACAGTGATAATTGTAGTGGATTTTAACTTTCCAAATATAGACTGGGACTGCCATAGTATTAAGGATTCAGATGGAGAAGAATTCGTTAAGTGTGTACAAGAAAACGTTTTGATTCAGTATGTGGGTGTTCTAAAAGAGAGTGAAAAACTTGACTTACTCTTGGGAAATAAGGCAGGGCAAGTGCCTGAGGTGTCAGTGGGGGAGCACTTTGGGGCCAGTGAGCATAATTCTATTAATTTTAAAATAGTGATGAAAAAGGATAGACTGGATCTAAAAGTTAAAGTTGTACATTTGAGGAAGACAAATTTTGACAGTATTAGGCAAGAACCTTCAAAAGTTGATAGGGGGTGGATATTCGCAGGTAAAGGGATGGCTGGAAAATGCGAAGCCTTCAAAAATGAGCTAACAAAAATCCAAAGACAGTATGTTCCTGTTGGGGTGAAGGGTGAGGCTGGGAGGTGTAGGAAGTGCTGGATGATTAAAGAAATTGAGGTAATGGTTAAAAAAAGGAAACATATGTCAGATATAGACAGCAGAGATCCAGTGATGCCTTAGAATATAAAGGCAGTGGGAGTTTGCTTAAGGGGGAAATCAGGAAGGCAAAAAATGGACATGAGGTAGCTTTGGCAAATACGGCTAAGGAGAATCTAAAGGAATTTTATAAATATATTAATCACAAAAGGGTAACTAGGGAGCGAATAGAGCCCCTCAAAGATCAGCAAGGCCACCTATGTGTGGAACCGCTGGAGACTGGGGAGATACTAAATGAATATTTTGCGTCAGTGCTTTCTGTGGAGAAGGACATGGAAGATATAGAATGTGGGAAAATAGATGGTAACGTTTTGAAAAAATCCATATTACAGAGGAGGTGATGCTGGATGTCTTAAAATGCACCAAGATGGATAAATCCCCAGGACCTGATAAGGTGTACCCTAGAACACTGTGGGAAGCTAGGGAAGTGATTGCTGGGCACTTTGCTGAGATATTTGTATCATCGATAGTCACAGGTGAGGTGCCAGAAGACTGGAGGTTGGCTAACATGGTGCCACTGTTTAAGAAAGGTGGTAAGGAAAAGCCAGGGAACTATAGACCAGTGGTGGGCAACTTGTTGGAGGGAATCCTAAGGGATAGGATTTGCATATTTTTGGAAAGGCAAGGACCAGTTAGGGATAGTCAACATGGCTTTGTGCATGGGAAATCATGTCTCACTAACTTGATTGAGTTTTTGAAGAAGTAACAAAGAAGATTGATGAGGGCAAAGCTTTTTTTAAAGAGAGGCTGTAAAGGCAGAGGGGTCTAGAACGTGCCTAGTTGAACAATGGCAGAGAAGTGGCTAGTTCTCTCATTTCACACCTTTTCCAGTTGGGTTTAGCTGTGGCAGTCACAAGATGCTGGATCCAGAAAAGGTTGTAACCTTCAGCAGATCATTCTTGACTGACTCTCTGTTCTTTGAAATCTCTTTAGATGTTGTTCCTCTCAGAGTCTGCATTTCAATTTACTTTTTTGCCAAGGGGTGTGTTTATGGGATCTTACTGGATTGGAACAGTTCCTGAGTTAAGTTGCTGTATCAGGTCAGTTAAGTTTTCCAATAATTAAGTTATTCTAAATTCCATTTTCTTTTGTTCGTGTTTCAACTGTAGTGTTAAATAAATTCTGTTTTGCTTAAAGCCAAGTGGTTTGAGCAGCTGGATCACACCCAGAATATCCACTTCACATCTGCCTTTAAATTAAGAAAAAGTTAGGGTCTAGGCTACCTTCTTAAAATATTTTGAGGGGGTCTGGCTTGGTCCATAATAGGTAATGGTCAACTCAGAGATATGCAGGGTCATGAGTTCGCAAACCATGTTCAAAGTCTACTGCTGTTGACGGCCCACAGTTTCACATGGACGTCCAGTCTTGAGTTATTAAATCTCCTTGAAATCTGTCACATTCAGTGTAGTGGTGATGCCATACAATATGATGGGGAATATTCTCAATTTAAAGACAGGAAGGAAATCTGGCCATTCAGCTGTATCGAACCGCTCAGAAGTCTCAACAAATAAGGAATGGTACCATCTGGCATCAATTTATCAGCCCTGATGGACATCCAAAGTTCTCCTTACTGCCTGCATGTTGAGCTACTTCAAAATTAGCAGAGCTGACTAAAGGATAGTCAGGCAACAACCTGACTTAGTCATATTTTCTGAATCATCCCTGACAGACAATGTCCCTGACACTACCACCACCATCCCTGGATATGTCCCATCCCACCAGCTGAGGTGGTGACACAATGGTTTATAGTTGCAAGGGAGTTGCCCTGGGAATCTCCATTCTCCCTCAGCAGATGAATCAGTACTCCTCCACGTTGAACAACTGGGAGGAAGTACTGAGGGTGACAAAAGAACAGAATATATCCTGGGTGGGAGACTAAATGACAGAATCCGTACAATGCAGAAATAAACCATTTGGCCTGTCGAGTCTGCACTGACCCTCACAACATTTTACCCTATCTCATCTCTGTAATTCTGCATGAGGTTTTTCCCATGGTTAACCTAACCTGCACACTACAGGTGTAATCTTATTTCATGTTACACAACCTTGAACTGTGGAAGGAAACCAGAGAACCTGCAGGAAACCCATACAAACACAGAGAATGCATGAGCTCAGCACAGACAGTCGCCAAAGGCTGGAATCAAACCAGGTTCCTGGTGCTATTAAAGCAACAGTGTTAACCACTGTACCGCCCCTAAATATCATTCAGTAATATCACTACTGACCAAACTGATCAAATCTTAAAGAAAATAAATGCTAAACGTGGTATGCATGAGATGCTGAGTGCAAAGACTGTATCTTTTTATTTTTCTGCACTTTTAATTTTACAATGAAATGGGAAAAGGAATATTTTAAAATCAAAGAAATGGAACAGGGATTGCTGTACTTTTTAAAAGCAGGTTACCAGCACTATTGTAAGTGGTGTTTGCATTACTGCTTGTTAAAGTGTAGTTTCAGATGAACCAGCAGTGAGAACGTGTACAATGTGATATTCAGCTAGCAACAAGGAACTGACTGGTCTGTGGAATGTTGACCAGCTATCAATGACAAAGGCTTTCTGTCTGCCAGCAACTGTAATTGGCTCCCAGGTTGCTGAATAGCTTGTGGGTATGAACAAGGTAACCATAAGCCTTCAGATGACCAGAAAAGGGAATTGGTATATTTTTCTCTCTCTTCTCTTTTTCTGCAGTAAAAAATACTTAAAGACCAAAGGGAATCCATTTATTTTCCAGCACTAAACTGTGGCTTTTAGCATGTGACATAAGTTTGTGACTTTATAAGTTGTAAACCTGTTGTTCTTAATCTATAGCAAATAAAAGAAAGTACCTGGTGAAGAGAAATTGTGGAGCAGCAAATCCTTCAGAACAGAAGGACTTGAAGAGGAGTCTGGCTTAAATGTTGGGCTTTTGCCCAAAATGTCGATTTTCCTGATCCTCAGATGCAGCCTGACCTTCTGTGCTTTTCCAGAACCACTCTAACCTTGACTCTGATCTCCAGCATCTGCAGTCCTCACTTTTGCCTGGTTCTCTCACCACAAATGTTGTTGTACCCGCTGAGTTCCTCCAACATTTTCTGTTATTATTTAACACCTATGCCAAACACCAAAAGCAGCAATTGATACATGGAGCTTAGGGATCCCACAACCAATGGATCAGATCTAAACTCTGTGGTCCTGTCACATCCAATCATGAATAGTGGTGGACAATTAAATAACTCATTGCAAGTGAGGCACTGTAAATATCCCCATCCACAAGGATGGCCATTAAGTAAGGAAATCAAGGAATATAGGAATAAAGCAGGAAAGTAGAATTGCAGATAAACAGGTCAACATCTATCTTATTAAATGGCAGAGTAGCTTTGATGTGCTGAATGTCTACTTCTACTCCTACATCTTACAATGGGTGAACCCAGCACAGTGGTACAAAAGATAAAGTTGAAACATTTGAAATAATCTTCATGATGTGGAAGTGCCAGTGTTGGACTATGGTGGACAATGTCACAAGTCACATGACACTAGGTTATAATCTAACAGATTTATTTGAAATCACAAGACTTCAGAGGAAGGAGTGGCACTTAGAAAGTTTGTGATTTCAAATAAACCTGTTGATCTATAACCTGATATTGTGTGACTTCTGACTTTGTCAACAATCTTCAGACAGAAGTTCTAAGTGGATGATCCGTCATGGCCTCTTCCTGAGATCCCCAGTCTTCCAAATAGTAGTCTTCAACCAATTTGATTCACTCTCCGTGATTTCAAGAAATAGTTGGAGGCATGGGATAATGCAAAGACTATGGGCAAAGACTTGTGCTCCAGAACTTGCTGCTCCCTTAGCCAACTGTACTGAAAAGGCGGGACAAATTAAACCTGGCCAATATCAACCCATCAGTGTACTCATGATCATCAATCAAGTGATAGAATGGGTCATCAGCAGTGCCATAAAGCAGAATTACTTAGCAATACCCTGCTCACTGATGCTCAGTTTGGGTTTTGCAAGGGCCACTCGACTGCTGACTTCATTAAAGTCTTGATTCCCGCATGGACAAAAGAGAATTCTAGAGCTGATGTGAGAATGACTGCCCTTGACATCAAAGCTGCGTTTGACCAAACGTAGAATCATGGAGTCCTAGCAAAACTCAAGACAGTGGAAATCAGAAGGAAAATACTTCATTGATTGGAGTCATAACTGGCACAAAGGAAGATGTCTGTAGTTATTGGAGGTCAATCATCTCAGCTTCAGTACTCCAAACAGTAGTGTGGATCATAATAGAAGGAATAATGAGACCTTGTTAAAAAAGTACAGTGATAATTGAATGAAGTTTTAATCTATATATTGATTGGCAAACTCAGAAGGCCAAGGGAACCCTAGATAAGGAATTCATAAATTGTTTTCAGCATAGTTCCTTGGAACAGCATGTCAGAGCATGGTAAACTGGTCTTGGGATTGTGCAATGACTTAGCACAAATTTAATGGTCTCGTAGTGAAGATCCCCGAGGTCACAGCAACCATCATATGGCTGAATTTTACAGTCAATTTGAGAGAGAAACGAGTGCAGTCAAGACTTTTTTTTTAATTTTTAAAGAAAGAAATTAACAAAGTAAACATTGGCCCCATAGAAAGTCAGACTGTATAATTAATCTTAGAAAATCAGGAAATGGCAAAAGAATTGAACAGGTCTTTCAGTTCAGTCTTCACTGTAGATGATACAAGTAACATCACAGACGTAGCGATAAATTTGGAAATACAAGGAAGGAACATAGAAAAAACACAATTAATGGAGAAGTTATACTGAGCGGGCTGACAAGTGTCCGTATACTGATGGACTTCATCCGAGAGTCTTAAAAGCCATGGCTTGTGAGACAATTGGTGGTCTTAATTTTCCAAAGCTCCAGAGATTTGGGGATGTTCTTATTCCTTTGAAAGATAACGAATGCAACTTATTTATTCAAAAAGACAGAAAGCAGGAAGCTCTAGGCCAGTTTGATTAACATCTGGCAGACGGAAAATGTTAGAAATCATTAGTAAAGAATTTACAGCAGGTATTTGGGTATTTTGAAGATACTCAGGCAGAATTAACATGATTTTGGAAATGGTTCTCCTCAGTTCTTTGAGGAGGTACCACATGTTCTGGCGAAAATGGAACCAGTGTACGTACTTTACTGATTTTTTCAGAGGACATTTGATAAGGTCCACATGAGAGATTACTGCCAGAAATTAAAAGCTCATTGTGTAATGGGAAGTATATTGGTGGCATGTCTAAATGATTTTCTTCAGGTTGGTAAAATGTAGTAACTGCTGTGCCACAGGGATCAGTGCAATGGCTAACATGATAAGACAGAAGACTTGATTGTCAAAAAAAAGGTAGGAAAGTAAATTGTGAAGAGGACACAACACAGTTACGGAAGATCATTTAAGTGAATGAACAAAGATTCAGCAAATAGGTTATAATGTAGGAATGTGTGAAATTGTCCATTTTCTCAGGAAGAATAAAAAGCAAATTATCTAAATGGTGAGAGATTGAGGTGATGCAAATGAATCTGGGTATACTAGTGAATTATAAAATTATTCAGGTACAACAAATAATTGGATTAGCTAATAGAATTTTATAATTTAAGGGGAATTGAATACAAAAGTCAAACAAAATAAGAAAGAAAAGAAACTACAGGTGTGAATTCTAGCTGGCAAAATTTCTGTAGGACTAATAGTAAGTAATACCTAAAATTGTACAATAAACTTCAAACAGACTGGACTGTGATCTCTTGTGACTTCAAAGGTACCAGGAAACTGACAAAATTCTACTCAACCACAAGCTGTCCCTGAGAATTATGTCCCACACTGACGATATAATTGTGTTTTTCCTTTTGATTAATACACACGGGCAGGAGTTAAAAAGCCAGTTTCAACTCTCCTGAATCCTGTTATGAATATCAGCACTGATTTGAATGTTAGTAAGCTGTGAAGATTACAGTGAAATAATGATCCTCTAGTTACCCTTGTGCTTCAGGTAAAGAGTTTCCCTCACTGGCTAGCAGCCAAACCAATTCAGAAACTGATTTTTAAAATCTTTTTGATCTTACCTCATATTTCAAATCTATGTGAATGTATGTTACTTTACTAAGTCTTCACACATTTAGTAATTTATAAACTCATTTTGCTAACTCAAAGAAGCCTGGATAAATTAGCTCCTTTTAAAACATAAATTAAGTTCAGTCTAAGAGAAAAGTACTCACAAAGGAAGGGATCATTTTGCTGGGTTTCAACTCTGAGGCAAATTAACTACCCACAGAATACCACAAACATTAAACTTTGGAGTAGAGATGTCCTTTTTTTTTGTTTACTTTCTTTTCCAAATTTTCAATGTAATTATAGCATGTGTTGTATAATTCCAGAATGTCAGTGTGACAATGTGTAAGCAACATACTTCATGTTGCATTCCAGTACTTGATGCACATTGGAGATCTGACATTCTGACATGCTAAGGATGTGTAGGTTAGGTAGTTTATTCGCATTATTTCCTGGACGTATACACAAGATTTTAATGCGGTATACCTCTGCACCCTCAAAACCCTATTCACCATTAGTATTTCTAGTTTTTCATCCTTTGGAAGATATCCTCTGTTCAATCTTGTTTTAAGTCCAAAGTGAATGATTACCCATCTGTGTATACTGAAATCCACTGGTCATAGTTTTGCTTTTCACTTAATCTCTATAATTCTATGCTTTACCTATGCTGCTAACATTGCCATTATCTTTCTGTCATTAGACAACTTGGATTCACGGCTTTCTACCCAAACAGCTGAGCTGTCTTTATTTGTTGCAAATAATTGAAGCCCAAAACAAATCCTCACACGACATAATTTATTTTAAATTTATAATCAGAAGTGCACTTACACACAACTGACTCTACTTTCAAGGAACTATGTGTGCAATTATATGTAAACGCTATCTGGATAGGTACATGAATAGAAAGGATTTAGAGGGATATGGGCCAAAATCTGACAAATGGGACTAGATTAATTAATGACAACTGGTCAGCTTGGATGAGTTGGACTGAAGCCTCTGTTTCCGTGCTATACATCTCTGTGACTCTAAGTCTGTACAAGCTCCCTAGATAAACAAATCACTGAGTGTCATTCTACCACCTTCTTCCCAGTAGCCCTGCACATTATCTCTTTTCAAATAACTGACACCTTTTTGCAATTTCCACCCTCGCTCTCTAGAAGGGCATACCAGATGCCAACCACTTCAAGGAAAAGTTCTCATTTGCTTCTCTTGCCAATTAATTTCACTACACGTCCTCTTGTTCTCAACTCTTTATGACCAGGAAGTTTCTCCCTATTCACTATATCCAGACAAACTGATGATTTTGAATGGTATTTTGCAATTTCCTCTCAGTTTCTCAAGAAAAAGTCCTAACATCATCGAGTTAACAAAACAATTCATCCCGAAAATCCGTGACATAAATTTCTTCTATACTCTGTGCCTTCCCACATTTCCTAAAATGGGCTTCCCAGAATTGAACCAGCTAGTGTCTTATCACAGTTGAACGTAGCACCATAATTCTCCATATGACGAATGAATTATTATATTTTTACATGTAATAGTTAACTCTATTCAGCAGTAAAGCCGAGAGAAATTGCAATCAGTACTTGTTGTTCAACTCAATGGACTAGAATAGTGGCCGCAACCAGGCGATAGACTGCCATGAGTGTGCCACGTCCTACTCTTCATGGAATACGAGCGGGATGACAATCTCCAGTCCTAGCCAACCGCAATCTCACTGACGGGTCGGAATCAGCCGAATAAAGATGGACATTTCGTGTCCTTGTTTTGTAACAACAAGGCTCGACATGTTACAATGTGTACAACGGCACGAGCTGCCCGCTGCTGAGGAACTCAGGCTCCTCTCACCACCACCATCCAGATACAATCCTCACTTACCAGATCAGTTCTGCTCGCTGCCATCTTTAGGGTCCTCCCTCTAACTGGGTCATCCTCTCCCGATGCATTTGTTGTGCTAAATGCCACGAAACACAATGTGCAAGCGGCGGCAACATTATTGCCCTCTCCCTACCCAAAACAAAAATCTGTGTTGTATTTACCGTGTTTAATCTAACGCTGCAACAATATTCTGGCTGCTGCTATAGCCACCTATAACTTCAGGGCACTGTGCATGAACAGTCTCAGCCCGTCTCCGGTAATTTACTGACAGACTATCACAAAAACTCTCTCCAGATTGTAGCCGTGTGCAGGCAGGGAGCGCTATCCTGCAAAAGAATTCAACGTTTGATGAGAAGCTGAAGAGTTAGTAGTATGTGTTCGCCCTGAAGAACAGAGGCTATCTAAAAATCAGCAACAGTTTCCCTGAGGTTCAAGAGGGCTACCAGCACCTTCTCCAAGACGACTAGGGATGGGCAATACTGCCAAATGATGCTCATGTACCACGAGACATTAAAAAAAAGGTACTTACACAATCACTGGTGCCCGGTGTTTATAAATATGCATTACATTATTAATCAAAACATTTGAGATCTGGACTACGAAGAATAGATACAAATCTTGTAAAAATAGTGTGCAAGCGTGTGGGGGGAAAAGTAGGGATTGGCACAAGCCAGTAATATTTACTTAATGAGCCAATTGCAAGGACTGACCTCCTAAATGACCTCCTTCTGCTCCATTACACCTTTCTGTGTTTCTGTGAAAGGGCAACAGTACGTTCAAGCAGTGCACTCTAGTTGTTGGCCGACCTATAAGAGGAAACGTCCTCTCCACATCAACCTTGTCAAGACCATTTGAGATGTTGTACAGTTAAATCAAGTCAACCCTCATTCTTCTAAGTTACAGTGGAAACAAGCCCATTCCATCTAACTTCAAAAGACAACCTAGTTATTCCAGGTATTCGTCTTGTAAACCACCTCTGAACCATTTGGAGCCTAAATTTCTGAGCTGAAAGTGTGTTGCTGGAAAAGCGCAGCAGGTCAGGCAGCATCCAAGGAGCTGGAGAATCGACGTTTTGGGCATGAGCCCTTCTTCAGGAAGCCTTTTTTCTGAGTCAACAATTCCAGAAAATGAGTTGGGAGAGAGGTGTGAAGGAGGTATTAACACTGGAGAGTCAGCTGTGTTGGGGTTGAACACTGTGGGGAGCAAGCACTGTTGTGGATGGGGGGGGGGGGGAAATTAACATTTTCAGGGGTTGAACATTTATCAGGGCGAATGTGGTCAGGGGTCAAGAGTTTTGAGGGGTGAACGTTGTCGAGAAAGTGAACAATATCAGCGTATGAACATTGCCAGTATTGGAACATTGTCAGTGGGGTGAACGTTGTCGGAAGGAATGAATATTGGTGGGGGTTGAATATTGTCAGTGGTGAATATTGTCAAGAGATGAATATTGTTGGGATGAACATTGACGGGGGTGAACATTGTCAAGGAAGGAATATCGTCAGTGGTGAATATTGTGACAGAAGAATGGTGTCAGAGTGAATGTTGTCGAGGGTTGTAAAGTTTGTCAAAGGGTGAATAATGTTGAGGGTGATAACTATTGAGCGGTGATCACTGTTGAGTGGTGACGATCGTCTGGGGCGAATGTTGCTGGCGATGAACCGAGTCAAAAGTTGAATATTACTTTGGGGGATGAACGTTATCAAGGTGAAGATTGGTTGGTAGTGTGACCATTTTCAGGGGATGAACATTGTCAGGTGGCGAATGCCTCAGGGTGGAGTGGTGAGAATATTACTGCAGTTAGCTGATTTATTTTTTGAGATGCTGGTGTTGGACTGGGGTGTATGAAGTTAAAAATAACACACCAGGTTATAGTCCAACAGGTTATTTGGAAGCACTAGCTTTCAGAACATTGCTCCTTCTTCACCTGAGCTCTAGTTCTGAAAGCTAGTGCTTCCAAATAAACCTGTTGGATTATAACCTGGTGTTGTGTGATTTTTAACTCTGATTTATTTTGGAATTGTGCTGGATTTTTATCTCTAGTAACTGTAAGTGAATCTGTGTAAAAAAAAAAAGAATGAAGTCTGGGGCAAATAGATAAGTCTCCATGATTGTGGCCATCTGACCTATGTTAGGAATCACAGAACTGTCTGACAGAGTAAAACATGCAATAATTGGTACCACAGAAGCACAAACATGCGCAGAGAAGTCTCAATATCCACAAACAATATAAGTTGGGTTGGAGACCTTTGTCCACTTCAGTAAAAACTAAATCATAAAGTGCTGGAGATACTGAGCAGGTCTGGCAGCACCTGTGGAGAGAAGGCAGAGTTAATGTTTCAAGTCCACTAACTTTTCTTTATTTTAGAAGAGATGGGCATCATAATAACTGAGGTGCAAACCATTCCCTCAGCTCTTCAACACTGTCCCTCAACTCCTCAATCATCCACCTTCACCTTGCTCCTCCGCACTGTCCCTCAACTGCTCTGCACTGTCCATCAGCTCCTCTGCACTGTCCATCAGCTCTGTTGCACTGTCCCTCAACGCTTCTATGCTATGCCTTAGTGCCTGTCTGAGGTCCTTCAGGTCTCCACGCTGTCCCTCACATCCTCCGCACTGAACCTTAGTTCCTCTGCACTGTCCCTCATCTCCTTTATTATGTCTCTAAGCAATTCTCCGATATCCCTCAGTTCCTCCTCACTGTCCCTCTGCTCCTCTGCACTGCCTCTCACCTCCTCTGCACTGTCCCCCACCTCTTCAGCATTGTCCCCCAGCTCCATTACACTGTTTGTCAGCTCCTACTTGCTGTCCCTGAACTCCCCGGCCTGTCTCTCAGCTCCGCCACACTGTCACTCAACTACTCTGAACTGAACCTCAGCTCCTCTGTGGTGTCCTTCAGCTCCTTAATCCCTGTGCACTTTTACTGAGCTCCTCTGCACTATCTGTCAGCTCAGTTGCACTTTCCCTCAGCTCCTCCCTGCTGGCCCTCACCTCCTCTGCACTGTCCCTCAGCTCCTCTATAATGTCTCTAAGCAATTCTCCAATATCCCTCAGCTCTTCTGCACTGTCCCTCACTCGTCTGCACTGACCCTCAGCTCCTCTGCATTGCCCCTCAGCTCTGCACTGTCCCTCAGCTCCTCTGCAGTGTTCCTCACTCTTCTGCACTGTTCCTCCCTTCTCTTTACTGTCTCTCAGCTCCTCTGCACTGCCCCTCAGCTCCTCTGCACTGTCCCTCAGCTCCTCTGTACTTTCCTCAGCTCCTCTGCACTGTCTCTCAACTACTCTGCACTGAACTTCTGTTACTCTGCACTGTCTCTCAGCTCCTTCGCACTGTTCCTCAGCTCATCCACACTGTCATAGAATCATACAGCATAGAAACAGGCCTTTCAGCCCAACTTGTCAATGCCTACCGGTTTTCCTAAACTGAACTAGTCCCATTTTGCCTGCATGTAACCCATATTCCTCTAAACATTCCCTATCCATGGACCTGTCCAAATGTCCTTTAAATGTTATATTGTGCCCACCTCTGCTACTTCATCTGGCAGCTCATTCCATATATGCAGCACTCTGTGTGAAAATGTTGACCCACAGATCCATTTTAAATTCTTCAACTCTTCAGTAGAGTCCTTTAGCTCCCCTGTCCTATTTCTCGGCTCCAATGACTGTCCCTCAATTCTTCTGTGATAATCTTCAGTTCCTCTGCACCATCCCTGACCTTCAGCTTTTCAGTGCTGTCCATCAGCTCCTTAATCCCTGCACACTCTCACTCAAGTACTCCGTGCTGTCTCGTATCTCCCCTGCAGTGTCCCTTATCTCTTCATTCCTCCATGGAAACCCTGCTCCTGTGCACAGTCTGTCAGCTCTGCTGCACTGTCATTCAAGTGTCAAAAGGTGTGGTGCTGGAAAAGCACAGCCAGATTCTGATTCCCGATGAAGGGCTTATACTCAAAACATTGACTCTCCTGCTCCTCGGATGCTACCTGACCAGCTGTGCTTTTCCAGGGCCACACTTTTTGACTCTGATCTCCAGCATCCGCAGTCCTCACTTTCCTCTGCACTGTCATTCAGCTCCTTTGCACCGTACCTTAGCTCTTCTGCACTGTCCCCCAGCTCCTTTGCATTGTCAGCTCTATTGCACTCTCACTCAGCTTGTCTGCACTGTCCTTGTGCTCTTCTGCGCTGTCCCTCAGCTTCTCGATGCTCCTCCTTGCTGACCCTCAGCTCCATACATTTGCACACTGTCACTCAGCTCCTCACACTTGTGTACTGTCCCTCAGCTCCTTTGCACTATCCCTCCCTCAGCTCCTCCAAACTGTCACTTAGCTCTTCTGCATTATCCATAAGTGTCTCACTCCTCCATGGAGTCCTTTCTTCCCCGCACTGTCTCTCAGCTCCCCCACACAGTCCCTCAGTTCCTCTGCACTGTGCCTCAGCTCTTTCCATGTTGTCCCTTACTTCCACTGCACTGTCCCTCACTTCCTCCATGCTATCCTTCAACTCCTCCTTGATGAACTTCAGCCTGTGATTGCAGTATTCTCCTCTCGCATTTTTGCAGTGGTTTTCAATGTACTGGATAGTAGCTCCACAATGGTTGATCTTCTACCCAGTCTCTGAGACGTTGCCTAGATAGCTTCCCTTGAATGGTCCAAGACATGACAGCTCATTATCTCCCTGCATCATGTACTTAATTCACATTCACAAGATACAATGTAATTGATAAAAGAAGCAATGGTGCCATAAGGAAAAATGGTTTCATGCAGCGAGTGGATGGGATCTGAAATACACTAACATGGAACAATTAAGAGGGTTATGTGGAGAATTCCCTATTTGGAGAGCGGCCGCTGAAATGAGGAGTCAAATAGACTCCTTCTGCGAATCAACTTCCCACTGCTTCTGCCCAGGATCATTGCCCAGGCAGCACCAGCACAGTGTGGTCCTGAGGTTCTAGCATCAGGCTGGTGAAGTAACATATCCGAAACTTATAGATACACACATACCCCGGCCTCAGTCCCTGCTCCATAAGGCTCCATAGAGTCAAATACAATCACCTAACTATGCTAATCTAATTTTCCAGCATTTGGCCATATCCTTGGTATTGCAACTGCACATCTAAATACTTCTTAAATGTTATGAGGCTTTCTGTCTCTACCACACTTACAGGCTATGAGTACCAGAATCCCATCACACTCCTATATGTAGGATAGGCAGGATAGTACTTTTCCCCTTGGTGAAGGGATCAATGACCAGGAGACATACATTTAAGGTAAGGGACAGGAAGTTTAGAGGGATAAACTTCCTCACTTTCCACGATACTGCCTATTTTAATGGCATCTGCAAACTTACTAATCATGCCTTGTACATTTTCATCCAAATCACTGAGAGAGATAACAATGGGCCCAGCACTGACACACTCCAATAGTCACAGGCCTCCAGTCTGACAAGCATCATTCCACTATTATCCTCTGCTTCCTACCATCAAGCCAATTTGCCAGCTCCCCCTGGATTCCATAGCAGCCTACCATGTGGAACCGTACCAAAGGTCTTAATGAAATCCATATAGACTACGTCTACCACTCTGCCCTCATCAACCTTACTGATCACTTCATCAAATTTGTGAGGCATGACCTCCCACTCACAAAGCCATGCTGACTACTCCCAATCAAACACTGTCTTTCCAAATGCATGTATATCTTATCCCTCAGAATCTTCTCAATTAACTTACCTGCTACTGATGTTAGGCTTACTAGTCTATAGTTCCTAGGATTTTCTTTGCAGCCCTTCTTGAATAATGGCACAACATTTGCTACCCTCCACTCTTCTGGGACCTCACACGTGACTAACAATGATGCAAAAATATCAGCCAGGGCCCCCGCAATTTCTTCTCTAGCCTCTTGCAATGTTTTCAGATATATCTGGTAGAGGGTTTTCCACCTTCATACATTCTGATACATCCAACACCTCTCTACTGTGATATGGACTGTCCGCAAGATATTACCAGTAACTTCCCCAAGATCTCAAGTCTTCATGTCTTTCTCCATGGTAAACGCAGAAGAGAAATCTTCGTTGAGAGCCTTGACCATCTCCTGTGGTTCTACACATAATCAAGAGTGTAGTGCTGGAAAAGCACAGCAGGTCAGGCAACATCCGAGGAGCAGGATAATTGACATTTCGGGCATAAGCCCTTCATCAAGCCCTTTCCTTAGGCCTGAAACAATGATTCTCCTGCTCCTTGGATGCTGCCTGCACTTTTCCAGCACCACACCCTCAACTCTGATCTTCAGCATCTGCAATCCTCACTTTCTCCTAGTTCTATACATACATGTCCACTTTGATCCTTGTGGGGCCCTATTCTCTCTCTAGTCATCCTTTTTCCTTTAATATCAGTGCTATTTCCTCCATTGTCTCACTCAACAGTCTGGGATAAATTTCATCCAGCCCTGGAGACTTGCTACCAAATCACTTAAAACTTCCTCTCTGTCTATGCTAATTTTAAAAATTATATCACAGTATTTCTCCCTGATTTCTATACCCACAGCCCTATCACTAGTGAATACCGACACAAAGTATTCATTTAGAACCCTAGCTGTATGCTCTGGCTCCATGCTAATGGGCCTTACACTTTCCCTACTTATCCTAATTTGGATGAGGGCAGAGCAGTAGATGTGAGTAGTGGACAGCGAAGAGGGTTACCTCAGATTACAACAGGATCTGGACCAGATGGGCCAATGGGCTGAGAAGTGGCAGATGGAATTTAATTCAGATAAATACGAGGTGCTGCATTTTGGGAAAGCAACTCTTAGCAGGACTTATACACTTAATGGTAAGGCCCTAGGGAGTGTTGCTGAACAAAGAGACCTTGGAGTGCAGGTTCATAGCTCCTTGAAAGTGGAGTCGCAGGTAGATAGGATAGTGAAGAAGGCGTTTGGTATGCTTTCCTTTATTGGTCAGAGTATTGAGTACAGGAGTTGGGAGGTCATGTTGTGGCTGTACAGGACATTGATTAGGCCACTGTTGGAATATTGCATGCAATTCTGGTCTCCTTCCTATCGGAAAGATGTTGTGAAACTTGAAAGGGTTCAGAAAAGATTTACAAGGATGTTGCCAGAGTTGGAGGATTTGAGCCACAGGGAGAGGCTGGGGCTGTTTTCCCTGGAGCGTCGGAGGCTGAGGGGTGACCTTATAGAGGTTTACAAAATTATGAGGGGCATGGATAGGATAAATAGGCAAAGTCTTTTCTCTGGGGTCGGAGAGTCCAGAACTAAAGGGCATAGGTTTAGGGTGAGAGGGGAAAGATATAAAAAGAGACCTAAGGGGCAACTTTTTCACGCAGAGGGTGGTATGTGTATGGAATGAGCTGCCAGAGGATGTGGTGGAGGCTGGTACAATTGCAACATTTAAGAGGCATTTGGATAGGTATATGAATAGGAAGGGTTTGGAGCGTTATGGGCCGGGTGCTGGCAGGTGGGACTAGATTGGGTTGGGATATCTGGTCGGCATGGACAGGTTGGACCGAAGGGTCTGTTTCCATGCAGTACATCTCTCTGACTCTATGACCTTACATTTACCCTGTCATTATCCTTTCATGCTCCCTTTCTTTCTAATTTCATTTTAAGACCTCCCTTGCACATTCTGTACTTCTCAAGGCTTCTGTTGTTTTGAGCACTCAGTATCTGCCATAAGCCTCCCGTTTTCTCCTTATCCAATCCTGTACGTTCCTCGATATCCAGGATTCACTGAATTTGTTGGTCCCCTTTTACCTTTATTGGAACATGTTGGCCCTAACCTCATGATATTTCCTTCTTGAATGCATCCCACAGCTCTAACACAAGGTTTACCTAAAAATATCAGTTCCAGTCCACTTTGGCCAAATCATACCCAATCTTCTTAAAATCAGCTCTTCCCCAGTTGAGAACTTTGATTTCAGGACCATCCTTGTCCTTTTCCTTAACAATTTTGAATATAACAGAGTTATGGTCACTGTCAGCATAAAATGGTTCACCCCCCCTCCCCCCACCCACCTCCCAACACTGATGTTTCAACCACTTGCCCAATTTGTCAACTGAAACTAAGTACAGCAACACTCCTCTCTTGTAGGGCTTTCTATGTACTGACTTAAAAGCTCTCATGGATGCATTTTAAGAACTCTGCTCCCTCTTAACCATTCACACTATGAGACCCCTATTAACGCCTCATTTTCCGCCTTGGGCCCCTGCAAACACATGCCACCAACATTGATTTCACCAGTGTCCTCATCTCCCCTCCCCCCATCTCATCCCAGATCCAACAGACCAACTCAGCACCGCCCCCTTGATCTGTCCCTCCTGTCCATCTTCCTTTCCACCTATCTGCTCCACCCTCTGCTCTGACCTATTGCCATCACCCCTATCTGCATCTACCTATTGCCTTCCCGGTTACCTTCTTCCCAGCCCTGCACCCCCCAATTATCTCTCAGCCCCCTCCCCTCTCCCCACCTCCCTTCCCCCCACATTCCTGTCAAAGGGTTTATGCCCCAAATGTCATTCTCCTGCTTTTCCCATGCTGCCTGACCTGCTGTGCTTTTCAAGCACCACACCTTTAGACATTGATCTCCAGAATTTGCAGTCCTCACTTTCTTCCACCCCCCAGTTAATGTTGAGGAATTTGAAATCCTCAAAATCAATATCCAACTACATTTAGACTACTTTGAACTTTATCTACATATCTGCTGTATTTTTCTCAGTCTGTTCGGGAGGGGGCTACAGTTCACAGTGATGTGAATGCTCCTTTTTGGTTTTAAATTCTACCCATATGGCTTAATTTCTCTGTGTACAGACTGGAAAGTGTAGAGTGTTTCTCTGGCTCAGCATGACACTCTGCACAAACTTGAGAGCGTGGAGTGTCTCTCCAGGTCCGGGTGATACTGTGTACAGACTGGACAGTGGGAGTGTCTCTCTGGGTCAGAGTAATGGCTTGTATCGTGTGGCCAGTAAATCCGGGAACGCGGAGCTTCTGCTGTCCCCGCGTTTGTGCAGTAGCTCCCTCTGGTACATTGTTTGAGCATTGACAGCGGACGAGGTTCCCTGTTGTTATTTATAAACGGACGGGTCGAACGACAGGGGAACTGAGATCGCGCTCACATCACCTGTACAGGGAGATGCTGAACGGGAACGTTACTAGGCGCCAGCAAATGCAGTCTTGTGTGGGAGATGCCATGGCTGGTTAGCGCTTCTGTCGATCGATGAGGACAGCTTGTGGGAAACATGGATGAGAAATGTAACAGGCGGCTGCTGTTGCTGGTGTTGGTCGTCTTGTTTGTGGTGATCATCTTCCAGTATGTTTGCCCTGGAGCCAGTTCCTGCCGAATGCAATGGGGGGACAGAGCCCTGGACTTTGGGCTCTCTCCCCTTGGTCAGCGTCCGGGGGCGGAGGAGCGGAGGTTCCAGGGTGCCTTCAATTTCACCGAGCGGGATCTCTGGAGGCGGCTGGATTTTGACATCAAAGGGGACGACGTGATCGTCTTCTTGCACATACAGAAGACCGGCGGCACCACTTTCGGGAGGCATCTGGTGCGGAACATCCGGTTGGAGCAGCCCTGTGACTGTCGGGCCGGACAGAAGAAATGCACTTGCCACCGGCCAGGCAAGAGAGAGAGCTGGCTGTTCTCCAGGTTCTCCACCGGCTGGAGCTGTGGGCTGCATGCAGATTGGACCGAGCTGGTCAACTGTGTGCCAGCCCTCATGGAGAACCCACAGCAGCGAGACACTCACAGGTGAGGAACAGGGCAAAGATATAAAGCTGAGCAACCAACCTGGGCCACAGCTTCCCTGGTCATGTCAGCACAGTATCAGGCTGTAGCCAGAGTCTGTTCTACTGACCGTCATCTTTGTTTTTGTTCAATATAAATAGCTTTCGGGTATAATCTTTATTCAAAATGGCCTGTGAAAATGCTTTTATACATTTTATCCAGTGATCATGTTTGTAAAAGATTGGAGAGGTGGGGTGGTGGTTGGAGTTCAAATTCTTGACCTTCCCTAAACTCAAATTTGATTTTTAAAGAAAGCCTTACAGGGCTGAGCAGATTTGGTTCAGAGGTACAAAGATCAACACACCGTAGGAGGAGCGCATCTCCTGCAGCAACAATCTGCATAGAAAGGAAAGGAATATGACTCAGAGGCATCTGCTTTTAAAGATGGAAAACAGCAGAACTTTAAAAAGAAATAATATTATGAACATTGAATGTAACTGAATCCAAAGTTGTGCCCAATTCAATCCTGATTTGTCTTATAACAACTTGATTTATCCGCTCGGTATTTCTTTATGAATCTTTCAGATTCCAATAGACAACATGAATTTTTTGTTTATTTGCAACTGGAAATCATGAACTTCATGCCTCTGTAGGTCCCTGGACAAATATCATCTTTAGAACTAAAGAACCTAATCATATTTTGCAACCCAGTATTCAAAGGTATTTAAAATCTTGGTTGAGTGTATGGTGCTGGAAAAGCACAGCAGGTCAGGCAGCATCTGAGGAGCAGGAGAATCGAGGCTTCAGGCAAGAGCCCTTCATCAGGAATGAGGCTTGTGGGTCGGGGAGGGGTTACTGAGAGATAAATGGAAGGGGAGTAGGCCTGGGGAGAAGGTAGCTGGGAATATGAGGTGGAAATTGAGGCATTCTTCCTCCAGGTGTCAGGTAGTAAGGGTTTGGTGATGAAGGAAGCCCAGCACCTGCATGTCCTTGGTGGAGTGGGAGGGGGAGTTAAAATGTTCGCCCACGGGGTGGTGGCGTTGGTTGGTGTTGGTGTCCCAGAGATGTTCTCTGAAACGATCCGCAAATTGGCATCCTGTCTCCCTGATGTAGAGGAGACCTTATCAGGTGCAACAGATACAGTAGATAACGTGCATGGAGGTACAGGAAAATTCTGTCAGATGTGGAAAGGTCTTTTGGGGCCTTGGACAGAGGTGAGGTTGGGAAGTGGGGTGAGGGCTGGTGGGGAGCATGAATCTGACAAAGGAGTCGCGGAGGAAATGGTCTCTCTGGAATGTAGATGGGGTGGGAAGGAACTAGATCTCTAGTGGGTCAGCTCTGTTTGTAAGTGGTGGAAGTGTCAGTGGGTGATGCAATATATGTGGAGATAGGTGAGGTGGAAAGTGAGGACCAGTGGGGTTCTGTTCGTGTTGCGATTGGAGGATGGGGTTCAAATGGCAGAGGAGCGGGAAGTGGAGGAGATGCACTGGAGGGCATCGTCGACCAATTTTGTGTCCAAATCACTAGCAGCAGACTGAAGTACAAGGAGTACTGACTGCAGGAGCTAGCCACCCACCAAGAAGGCACATTTATCTTCCCCCATCCATTCCATTTTATAGGGTATAAGGCTTTGTCTTCAGTATGGTATGGGAAGCATCAACAATTGTATATTGTCGCTTGTTTCTGGACAAGGCAACTCTGTCGATATTATCAAAGCATTCTCCTACTGTATTAGACAGTGATATGAATAAAGCAACAAACCTTGGATTTTAGCACCGAGAGTTTCTATTTATTGAGGCACTTGAACTCTCATTCCAACAAGGTATTGATTTGGCCTAATAACTGCATGATATTTGGTTGTCCAGACCAAGAATGAAACAAAATGACTTGAATATTACAGAGAGCTCTATTTGTAGGTTCTACAAGTGTGAACAAGTTCTGTTTGTTTCCCAAGCAGGTCTTATAAAGCCAGCTCAAATTGGTAACTGCTCTTCAAAAATCAAACAAAATGTTGTAAGATGTATTTGAATGACTTGTGAATCTGCCCCCCAGGAACACCCAAGTACCTGCATTTCCATACTATATTCTCTGAACTGCACTCTAGCATAAACTTCAGAAAAAAACTCACACACTTAAAGGACAAAAACTTCAGTTATTTTTCGCAGTAGTTGGAATTCTATGTCTGAAATCCAATTATGACAGTTGAAGGTGGTCAGACATTTTCACATTGGCCTGTTAACCATCTTCCCCAAGATTCCAACACCCTTTTCAGGAAACCCAATAACAATATGGGTCAAACTCCCTAAAATTGGAGGAGGATCGAAATTACAGATCTCCACAAAGGAACATGAGGAGTGGGATTATTTAAGACCAGCGAGCATCCTGAACCCTTATCCTGGGCCGTAACCCTTATCCTGGGCTGTAAAAACCCCACACTAAGGGAACAGTGGATTGAATTCTGGAATCGGGTGCTAATCACTAATTTTAAATCCAGCCAGCCTGCCTTCATTCTAACACCAATGGAGCTGTGAAAATTTGGGTTGATGTACCTGAACAATTTTCTACTTTATCTACATAGTTGCCAGTGCTGTAGCCATACTAGAACAGGGAGAAAGTGAGCACAGCAGATGCTGGAGATCAGAGTCGAGAGTGTGGTGCTGGAAAAGCACAGCAAGTGAGGCAGCATCCGAGGAGCAGGACAATCGACATTTCGGGCAAAAGCCCTTCATCAGGAATGAGGCTTGTGAGCCAAGGGGATGGCTCCACACCACACTTGTGCCATAATAGAACAGCTTGGCGTGAGGTTGTATCTTTGGAGCATAGGCCTACTGTACTATACTCAAGATGTCTTCCAGGGCATAACTTTTTTTGACTCCAGTGGACTAGGCCATTTCTTGTTACCAAGGGTGGGGGGGGGGGGGGGGAGCTGAGAGTGCGATAGGTAGATGAAGGTATGGTTAATGTGATAGGTTGGAGAGGAGTGTGGAGTGGATAGGTGGGAAGGAAGATGGACAGGTAGGACAGGTCATGAGGGCGGTGCCAAGTTGGAAGGTTGGATCTGGGATAAGGTGGGGGGAGGGGAAATGAGGAGACTCGTGAAATCCAAATTGATCCCGTGTGGTTTGAGGGTCCCAAGGCGGTTGTTCCTCCAGGCATCGGGTGGTTAGGGTTTGGCAATTGCGGAAGCCCAGGACCTGCATGTCCTTGGTGGAGTGGGAGGGGGAGTTGAAGTGTTTGGCCACGGGACGGTGGGGTTGGTTGGTGCAGGTGTCCTGCAGATGTTCTCTAAAGCATTCTGCAAGTAGGCGTCCTGTCTCCCCAATGTAGAGGAGACCGCATCAGGAGCAACGGATACAGTAAATGACGTGTGAAAATGTAGGTAAAACTCTGATGGATGTGGAAGGCTCCTTTGGGACCTGAAGATCACCTGGACCATCTTAGACACCTCCCTCCCCTTCCTGGACCTCCCCATCTCCATCAACGGTGACAGACTCAATACGGGCATCTTCTACAAACCAACTGACTCCCACAGCTACCTGGACTACACTTCCTCCCACCCTGCCTCCTGTAAAAACATTATCCCTTATTCCCAATTCCTTCAACTCCACTGCACCTGCTCTGAGGAGGACCAGTTCCACCACAGAATACAGCAGATGGCCTTCTTCTTCAAAGACCGCAATTTTCCCTCCCACGTGGTCAATGATGTATCTTTGGAGCACAGGCCTACAGTACTATACTCAAGATGTCTTCTGGGGCATAACGTTTTCTGACTACAGTGCACTAAGCCATTTCTTGATACCAAATGGATTGAATTGAATTAGCACCAGTCCAATTTCCCAGGTGTGGGGTTCCTCTGCTTTCTATCTCGCTCCTTTCTTAAATATTTGCCAAATAAAATGCATAACTGCAATATTTCTGGAGAAACTCAACAGGTCTGGCAGCATGTATGGAGAGAAAGCAGAATCAACATTTCAAGTCCACTGACACTTCTTCTCCAGTTCCGGTGATGGTGTTTTAAGTTCGTTCCCCTCTACCACTTTTTGATTTTCAATTATCGTTTGGACATGTTCCAAGTCTCTTACAGTGAAGATAGACACAAAACGCCTGTTCAAAGCCTTCACCATTTTTTTGTATGGGAATGCTGGATGACAAGAGAAATTGAGGTTTTGGTCAAGAATAAGAAGGAAACATAAGTCAAGTATAGACAGCAGGGATCATGTGGATCCCTAGAAGAGGATGAAGGCAGTAGGTTGTCTACTTAAGAGGGAAATCAGGAGGGCAAAAAGGCGATATGAGATAGTTTTGGCAAATAGGGTTTAGGAGATTCCAAAGCGATTCTACAAATACATTAAGGACAAAAGCGTAACAAGAGAGAGAATAGGGCCCCTCAAAGATCAGCAAGGCCACTTATGTCTGGAACCATACGAGATGAGGCAGATACTAAAACAAGTATTTTGCATTAGTTTTTACTGTGGAGAAGGATATGGAAGATGGAGAACATGGGAAAATAAATATCAACATCTTGAAAAATGTCCACATTACAAAGGAGGAAGTGTTGGATATCTTAAAATGCATAAAAGTGAATAAGTCTCCAGGACCTGATCAGGTATACTCTAGAACTTGGTGGGAAGCTAGGAAAGCATTTGCTGGGCCCCTTGCTGAGATATTTGTATAACCAATAGTCACACATGAGGTGTCAGAAGACTAGAGGTTGACTAAGCTGGTGCCACTATTTAAGAAATGTGGTAAGGAAAAGCCAGGAAACTATAGATCGATATTGGGCAAGTTGTTGGAGGGAATCCTGAGGGACAGGAATTAGAAGTATTTGGAAAGGCAATGACTGATCAGGGATAGTCAATGTGGCATTGGCAATCATGTCTTATTAACTTGATTGAGTTTTTGAAGAAGTATTGAAGAGGATTGATGAGGGTGGAACAGTGGATGTGATCTATATCGACTTCAGTATGGCGTTTAACATGGTGCCTCATGGTAGACTGGTTAGAAAGGTTCAATCACATGGACTACAGAAAGAACTAGCCATTTGGTTACAGAACTGGCTTGAAGGTAGAAGACAGAGGGTCGTGATGGTGGATTGCTTTTTAGACTAGAGGCCTGTGACTAGTGGCGTGCCATAAGGATTGGTGCTTGGTCCACTGCTTTTTGTCACTTACATAAATTATTTGAATATGTACTTAGAGATGTGGTTAATAAGTTTGCAGACGACACAAAAATTGGAGGTGTAGTGGTCAAAGAAGAAGGTTACCTCAGGGTACAACGGGATCTTGATCAGATGGGCTGAGGACTGGCAGATAGACTTTTATTTAGATAAATATGAGGTGCTGCATTTTTGGAAAGGCAGATCAGTGTAGAACTTAGACACTTAATGGTAAGGTCCTGGGGAATGTTGCTGAACAAAGAGACCTTTGAGTGTAGATGCATAGTTCCTTGAAAGTGCAGTCCCAGGTAGACAGGATAATGAAGAAGTCGAGAATGTGGTGCTGAAAAAGCACAGCAGATCAGGCAGCATCCAAGGAGCAGGAGCGTCGATGTTTCAGCTGTGAGCCAATGGGATTGTGAGATAAATAGGAGGGAATGGAGTTGGGGGGTAAGGTAGCTGAGAGTGTGAAAGGTAGATGGAGGTGCGGGTAATGGTGATAGGTCAGAGGGGAGGGTGGAGCAGATAGGTGGGAAGGAAGATGGACAGGTAGGACAGATCATGAGGGCAGTGCCGAGTTGGAAAGTTGGATAAGGTGGGGGGAAGGGAAATGAGGAAACTGGTGAAATCCACATTGATGCCATGAAGTTGGAGGGTCCCAAGGCAGAAGATGAGGCGTTCTTCCTCCAGGCGTCAGGTGGTTAAGGAGTGGCAATGGAGGAGGCCCAGGACCTGCATGTCCTTGGTGGAGTGGAAGTGGGAGTTGAAGTATTCGACCACGGGGCGGTGGGGTTGATTGGTGTGGGTATCCCGGAGATGTTCTGTGAAGCGCTTTGCGAGTAGGGCTCTTCAGAGAACATCTCCGGGACACCCGCACCAACCAGCCCCACTGCCTGGTGGCTGGACACTTCAACTCCCCCTCCCATTCTGCCAAGGACATACAGGTCCTGGGCCTTCTCCATCGCCACTCCCTAATACCTGTCACCTGGGAGAAAAACGCCTCATCTTCCGCATTGAAACCCTCCAATCCCAAGGCATCAATGTGGATTTCACCAGTTTCCTCATTTTCCCTCTCCCCACCTTATCACAGATCCAACCTTCCAACTCAGCACTGCCCTCATGACCTGTCCTACGTGTCCATCTTCCTTCCCACCTACCCGCTTCGACCTATCACCATTACCCCCACCTCCATCTACCTATCACACTCTTGGCTACCTTCCCACCAGCAGCACCCCCCCCCCCCCCCCGCCATTTATCTGACCACCCCCTCGTTCACAATCTCACTTCTGATGAAGGGCTTTTGCCCGAAATGTCAACTCTCCTGCTACTCGGATGCTGTCTGACCTGCAGTGCTTTTCCAGCACCACACTCTCGACTCTAACCTCCAGCATCTGCAGTCCTCACTTTCGCCCAGGGTAGTAAAGAAGACATTCAGTGTGCTTGCCGTTATTGGTCAGTGCATTGGAACAGGAATTGGAAGGTCACGTTGGGGTTGTACAGGACATTGTTCTTTTGGAATGCTGCTTGCAATTCTCAAGTCCCCGTTATTGGAAGGAAATTGGGAAACTTGAAAAGGTCCAGAAAAGATTTACAAGGATATTGCCAGGTTTGGAGGGTTTGTGCTATCAGGAGAGGCAGAATAGGCTGGGACTATTTTTCTTGGAGCATCGGAAGCTGAGGGGTGACCTGATAGATGTTTATAAAATTATGAGAGGCATAGAAAGGCTGAATAAACAAGATCTTTTCCCTGGGATAGGGGAGTCCAAAACTACAGGGCATAAGTTTAAGGTGAGAGGAGAAAAATTTAAAAGGGTCCTAAGGGGCAACATTTTCATGCAAAGAATAATGCCTGTATGGAATGAGCTGCCAGAGGAAGTGGTGGAGGCTGGTACAATTAAAACATTTAAAAGGCATTTGAATAGCGAGGGTTCAGAGGGATATGGGCCGAATGCTGGCAAATGAGACTAGATTTATTTAGAATATCTGGTAGGCATGGACTGACAGGTCTGTTTCCATGGTGTCCTGCTCCATGACTCTAATTGTGTTCCAATTGCCCAGAGTCATTCTCTGGAGGAACAACGCGAGTTACCCTGTTCCTATTCAAATACTTGTAGATGCTCTTACTGTCTAGTTTTATCATTGCTAGCTCAATTTGTCCCATACGTCTGTCTTTCATTTTAAATTGCATGTTTCTTGACAGTTTGATAGAACTCAGTGATAAAGGAATGGGCCAATTGGTAGCTCACAGACAGAAAAGGCCAGGGCAATCTTGAGACAAGGCAGACAGGCAAGGCAAAACTCTACTACGACCAAAAACCAGGTGATTTGTGCTAACAAATATCTGTTCCTCCTATTATGTTCTTTTAAACTTGATTTCCAGGAGCCCCTGCTTCCACTTTGGGACAGACACCATTGAGCTTTTTCTGTTACAATTTTCTGGTTCTGTTTTACATTTTGCTGCTATTTTGATCCCTTAGAAGCATGAAAATGAATTGATAAGCCTACCGCTTGTGCTAATGGTGTGCACCAATGTTTGCACAGCACTGCACACTCTCACAAACTTGGGCTCCTGGAAAGTAGCATAATCATTGTGTCTTCCTCAGCAAATCCATTTACATGCTACCTCTAAAATCCCATGCTGTCTCAGTTTGATTTGGTTGCTCATACCCTATTATTCCACATATTCCACTTGCAGACTCTGCCTTTCTGAGAACTTTGTAAGGCAGACACTGGAACATATTGAGATAGCACAGAGGAGCCAGTTTACAGCCCACAGACCTTGCAGCATGCTCCACAGCTTTCCTACATCATGGCCAATGTGATTCATGTCATTATTTCCTCACAATCACTAGAGTCCTGGAGAGCTTCCTTTCCTTTGACTAAATGGACCTTGATCAGATGGGCCAATGGGCCAAAGAGTGGCGGATAGAGTTTAGTTTAGAAAAATGTGAGGTGCTGCATTTGGAAACACAAATCAGGGCAGGACCTAGACACTTAATGGTAAGGTCCTGAGGAGTTTGCTGAACAAAGAGACCTTGAAGTGCAGATTCATAGTTCCTTGAAAGTGGAGTCGCAGGTGGATAGGATAAAGAGACCATTGAGTATGCTTTGCTTTATTGGTCAGAGCATTAAGTATGGGAATTGGGAGGGCATGTTGCAGGTGTACAGGACATTGGTTAGGCTACTTTTGGAATATTGCATGGAATTCTGATCTTCCTCCTGTCAGAAAGATGTTGTGAAACATGAAAGGGTTCAGAAAAGATTTACAAAGATATTGCCATGGTTGGAGGATTTGGGCTATAGGGAGAGGCTGAATAGGCTGGGGCTGTTTTCTCTGTTTCAATGCTGCCACATCTCTATGACTCTATGTTGTGTTAAATGAGTGTCCTTAGTGACAATGCCTCCAGTACCCTACAGGAAAACACTCCCCTTCTATTTTCATACCCCCAGAGAATGAAGTCCTTCGCTTCTAGTCGTGTATTGCCCACCTCTTAATCTGAGTTATGTTATCCCTGAGTATGGAGAGCCCACCCTCAGAAATTATCCTCTACCCAAAGGAACCTTGCAACATTTCTTCATTACTCACATTGATTGTATCTGCATCGTAATCTGCATCCGCATTCTCACCTCACTGACAATGTAAGTGGCACTGAGATCAGTCAGGGCACCCTTGGCTATAATTTTAAATGCTAGCTCTATACTTTGTTGGTTCATGAGAACATTAGGCATACACATTACTGATGATGTGAACAAACAAAAGGTGTCCCATTGGAAGACCATCATTCCTTGTGATGATGGATGATGCTCTACTCCTTTCGCTTCTGATAACCTTATCAGTACTTGGTGGTATAGTGAGGCTACAGAAAATTTACACGTAGTGCTACTTAAGAGATATTTACAAAGCTACAGATTGGATGGCTTAAATGATCACCTGAACCATACATATGCCATCAGAACTTTGTCTTTGTGGACCATCATTTCCAGGTACTGCTCCAACATCTCTAGCTGATTGGGGTCAGCCTGCTGACTGCTACCCACTGGTGTCAGTGATGTGATAACCTTGGCAGGGATCCTTTGTGTCTTAAAGCCTGGAGGCCTTCTGAGCCTGACATGCTGAAGGTAATGGGTCACTTCTGTAGCAGGTTGTTTTTGGAGTGCCCTGAGATAAAGTACCCTGTGATGTATGGATGACACTCTTCCTTCTTGTGAGTGTGCGATGGCATCTCCCTGACTCCTTAAGGAGAAGGGGCACCTGGAGAGAAGTCAAAGTGAGCCCCCCTTGTCTTACCATTGATGAAGTGCACCCATGAAGTGCAGGTCAGAGTGCATATCTGCCAGCCATAGGGCGCTTTATTGGAACTGGATCCCCAAAGGCAGCAGCTGCCTCATGAAGGCAGCCAAGACCTCACTGTTTGGAATCATGGCAGTAGATTTTGGACACTCTTCTAGTTCAAAATGATGTTTCCCTGTTTGTCTCCACATGTCCAACCCATAACTTAGAGTTCATCATCCATATGAGGCTGAGCTGGGGTCTGGGTTTCAGCAGGTCTCTGGAGTCAGAAAAAGTAACCTTTGCTTCTGTATTGGCCAGGGACTTGTTTGTGATCACAAGCTTACTCTACATTCTGTATGTGTGCTGGTGGATGTCATGTAGGCAAATGCCATGCCAGTGTCCAATTTGAAGGTAGGGTTATTTTCTCAGAGTTGGTGGTGGAGCTTGAAGGAGGAGCTGAGGGTGGAGAGTGGGAAAGAGTACCCTCTTCTTCTTTCATATTTCACTTAGTAACTGGAATGGAGAAAAGAAAGAACATGGTGCTAGTTATATGTACTCCCTAATGGAAACACATTTGACAATAGCAAACTGGGGACATCTTCACTAATGTCGTGAGAGAGTCCTATCTCTCTGATGAAACTGTCTTGGTCATAATCCTCCTCTTCCTTCTTTTTGAAATGGGTGAAGATGCGGATGTCTGGCATCCGCTTGCTGACAGTCTGGACCCCTTCCTCCTGTCAAACAATGAAGGTTGGAGTGCCATAGCAATGGGTATGTGAGCATCAGCATGTATGACCAGGCCACTCCTGAGCTTTGCACAGTAAGTGATTCCCAATTGAGGACTGGTAGAATATTGCCAGAATGAGGTGACTGTGGCACATTCAGTGCACATATCCTACTTGGTGCTGAGGCTTGTGGGTGAGCCTCTCTCTGACATATCTCTGCTCTGCCTCAGTTAGACTGAGTGACGTCTGCAAAAGTGTCAGCTGACAGTGAGCAGATAGTGCCAACTACCTGTGCAGAATGTAGGAAACCCTTTATTCTTTTCCTGCACACTAAATTTTAACAGGCACTGAGCCTTGCTGTGGCCTCTATTCAGACTGCCTTGGTCCGATGAGAGGACCTTAGGGAACAGGAACTGCTGCCTTTCCTGGATAGCCCAGACAGGGACTTTGTTAACAGTGGTGCTAGTTTCCTCTTGCTGTGAGACATCTCCATGGGAATGTGGGTTTGAGAGGGAAGGGGTCAACACAGGCTGCCTGTTGCCTCCTCTGCACTGAGTGGATGCCTGTTCATATGGCTCTTAAGTAAGGCATCCTGGCCTTCAACCGTGGTAGATCCCCGTGGAGGTGAGAACTTCCTGCTCACCTCTCCACCTCATCAAATTCACTGTTCTCCTCACAAGAGCAGCAAATACATGAGAACACCACCAGCTGCAAGTTCCCCTTCAAGCCACTCACCATCCTGACTTGGAAAATGACAGCATTCTGTCATTGCCACTGGGTCAAAATCCTCAAACCCCCTCCCAAAAAGCATTTTGAGTCTATTTACAGCAAATGAATTGCAGCAGTTCAAGAAGGCAGCTCACCACCACCTTCTCAAGGGCAATTATGAATGGGAATAAATGCTGGTCCATCCAGTAATGCCCACACCTCATGAATGAATTAAAACCTTAGGGCAAGGTTTATTGCATCAGGTTTTTGCTGTACCTCACTTCTAGTCAAACTGGCATCTTCACTGTTTCCAAAACTATTATTCAAATATGCAAAATCATGTTAGCAAATATGGTAAGCATGAAAACTGAAAGAATGTTATGCTATCCAAGTAGGCTAGGATCAGGATCAACTGATGGATTCTGGTTAATATAAAGGATAAAACTTTACTTAATAGTCTGATGTATCCTACAATATTTAGTGTATCTTGACAACAACTGGAGAAGGTACATGGCTTTTCCAACTTCTGTGTATTTGTGGTTTGATCAGAAGGGACATTGTCAAGTGGATTGGCCCCTAGGCTAGCAATATGCACATTTAGGTAACTTATACAATAATTAAATGCTGACTGGAAGAAAGCTATTTACAATATTTCCTCTGAAAGAAATGTTCTAAAATCAATTAAATGGGAGAGGGTGAATCAACCTCAGACTTTATTAGCCGAGCTTATTAAGTACTTGTTTTTCTAGTTAGGCAATTGTAAGTTAGAAAAGCATTAGGTGATCTAGGAGGACTACCTGTAGTAGTGCTTTTACATTCTTTAAACAATTAAGAAAGACATGGGCATTGATCTGAAATCCGATAATGAAGAATGAATTTTAGTTTTAACCTTGTAATTTGGATAGTATAATGATTGGAATGAGATCAGCCAGATGGATCTCACAGAATATGAGTTCTCTGATTGGTGCTGTTAACCTGAGCTAACAGGGTCAATGTCATGTACTATGTACTTGTAAATAAAGGGTGACTTGATGACGGGATACCGACCTTCGTGGAGTTGTTTCAGATAGCATTTAGAATGGCCTACATCTGTGATCTAATTTCTTGTTTAAACACCAGCAAACCTATTTAAATAGGTTATTCTGTGTTGAAGTCTAGAGAGTAAACATAATATATCTATTCATTTAAGTATAATGTGGATGCTATCTTATAAATCAGACACAGTGCCACCCAGCTCCTGTTAGAAAGTCTACACAGCAGACATATTAACATGTATCAAACTAATAATGTGACCAACATCTCTACTACCTCCTGTTTCATGATTATTTTGGTAATATATATTCCATTGGTTAAAAGCAACTGTAAAGTATTCATTTAGTACCACAATAATGCCATCTGTTTCTATAAATATGTCTCATTTTTTGATGTCTACTTAACCTCACCCCTCCTTTTACTACCCTTTAACTATTTATACGCTGATAGAAGGCTTTTGAATTTTCCTTGTGTTAACCTGATCAGTCTCCTATTCTGTCTTTGTTTTCCTTGTTCATTTCTCCTTTGAACTTATTGTATTCAACTTAGTTCTCACTTGCATGTTCACTGCTTTATCCAACCTCCCAATACTGCTGCTGTAATCCCAGATTCTTGTCCTGCCACTTCATTCCACCTTCCACTCTCACAACTTCATCTACAAGTCCTTTCATACTACTTTATGCCAGATCCACTCTCAATTTTAAGCTTCTCTACATTCTGCATATTTTTGAATTCACCTGTTCAGAAATGTAAGTACACACCTGTAGAGCAGGTGGGGCTTGAACCTAGGTCTCTTGGCTGTAAGGTAGGGATACTATTACCGCACCACAAGAACCCCTAATGTACATTTCCTATCATTCTCTTATTTAACTGATTTTTCTAATCAACCTATTCAGAGATTTTATAAGACACCTCCAGAGCAGTAGGACTTGCACCCAGGCCTCTCAGTCCAGGGGTAGGGATTGCACTTCAAGGAATGTTTTCATATACATTCTCTAATACTAACTCCCTGTAAGGACTACCCGTCTTTGAAAGACACAAAATGGCTGACAAGCGTTAAATAGAATTAAACAGCCTACTCCAGCATTAAGTGAAACGTAATGGTACCTTTGAACAGGGCTACTCCAAGGTGATCAGAGGCCCTACACAAACAGTCATCCTAGACAGTGTGATAAGAGGATATCTAAGGATAGACATAAATTCATTAAAATATGAAATGTGATTGATTCCAGTCTCATTAATGAAAGGACATTGTCCTATTAGGTGAACAATGCCAGTTGGAACAAGGGATATAAATCTCAGTCCATGAGACAGTCAGCCCAACTTATTTTACAGCTGTGAAAACAACAGCTGAAGTTATTTTGTAGTAATCAGTTGTTTCTTTGAAGTTACTCACAATATTAAGAAATAGGTTCTAGTTAAAGATCCTTCAGATAATCAGAGATAGGTTTCAATGTAAATATATATACACATATATAATCAAAATATAATAGAATCATTAGGGGAAAACATTCAAACATCGATTTTAAAGTTAATTAGCCTCAGAAAACACTTTCCTTATCTTTAAAAAAGATGCTGGACATGTCCTGAACGAAATAGATTGTTCACAACTTATTAGTTAAAAAATGCCAATAGTAGAAGTAGCTGTAAAACTTTACTTATAACTAACCTTATAATAGGAATTAATACTATGAGTCTTATAGCAGTTAGTTGGAACCAACTGTCTTTTGTATATTTTATATATAATTGGGGCAGTGGAAAATATAAGACAAGTAACAGAATTTGATAGAGGTAGCAAAGGAATTCAAGGGGCAACAACATTCAAGCAGTACTTAGAGATAAGCAAGTTTGGGACAGGTCCAAAGGAGTATAACCAGTAAATTGGGAATGCATAGAAAGATCCCAAGGCCTGGGGATTACAATATCTGTGAAACATCATGAGATCATGGGAACCTGGGTATGTCCATAAGAATGCCCATCATTGATTAAGTGTTTCACAGGATTGGATGTATAGAATAGAGGGGAAGGACGTAGTGACCACATTGTATGTAATTATTGTAACACAAAATGTATAAAAATCCATAATGGTTCATCTTGTCATCAGGTGCCAAGGTACTATGATCTGGATAACAAAACAAAGAACTGTGGATTCTGAAGAGCTGAAAAAGTCAGTACGGAAATTGCTGGAGGAACTTGAAAGGTGGAAGCACCTGTTAAGAAACAAATGAGTTACCAATATGAGTCCTATGACCCTGAATTGAACAAGGGTCACTAGATTTGGAATGTGAACTCTGTATTCCCTCTATAGTTGCCACCAATCCTGCTGAGTTTCTTCAGGAATTTTTGTTTTGCTGTGATCAGGAAATGCTTTCCCATACTCTCTGCTTGTCCAATTTTACGTTGTTGCAAAGTGACCATGCCCTGATGTTCAACAGCATTTGTCATTTTGGAAAATAAGAAAAAGGGTCAAGGTAGTTCTGTCAATAAAGGGCTTGATAAGTACAACATTGAGAAATAATCTTGGTCCAGAGGATCAACATATAGAATCAGCTTGTATGGAAATATGAATTAGCAAAGGAAATAATTCGCTAATGGAAATAAGTTTATAGGACCCATAAAATTAGCTGGTCTCAGGGCAGATAAAGAAATAATACAGGCTTGTAAGAAAAGTATTATAACAATTATGGGACATTTAACTTTTTTTATTCATTCATGGGACACAGTCTTTGCTGACTGTCCAGCATTTATTGCCTGCTGCTACTTGCCCTTGAACAGGTAGTGGTGGGCTGCCTTCTGGAACCGCCGCAGACTGTGCTGTAGGTTGACCCACTATGCTCTTTGAGAGGGAATTCTAGGACACTGAAGGAACAGCAATATACTTTCAAGCCATAATGGTGAGGGGAACTTGCAGGTGGTGGTTTTCCCATTTATCTGCTGCCCTTGTCCTTCTAGATATGTGTTGTAAAGGAGCTGCTAATAGTACACACTGCTGTTACTGAGCATCAGTGATGGAGGGAGTAGATGCTTGTGGATATGGTGTGAATTGAAGTGGGCTACTTTGTGCTTGATGCTGTCAAGCTTCTTAAGTATTGTTGGAGCTGTACCACATCCAGGCAAGTGGGGAGTATTTCATCAAACCCTTGACCTGTGCCTTGTAGGTGATGGACAGTCTTTGAGGAGTCAGGAGGTGAGTTACCTACTGCGGTATTCCTAGCCTCTTACCTGCTCTTATAGCCACCGTGTTTATGTAGTGAGTCAAGTTGAGTTTCTGGTTAATGGTAACCACCAAGATGTTGATAGTGAGGGGTTCAGTGATGGTAACACCAATAAATGTCAAGGGGTGATGGTTAGATTGTATCATATTGACGATAGTCATTGCCTGTCATTTGTGTGGTCTGCGTGTTGCTTGCCATTCATCAGCCCAAGCCTGGATATTGTCCAGAAATTGTTGCATTTCACTATGGACTGCTTCAGTGTCTGAAGAGTCGTGGATGGTGCTGAACATTTGCAATCATCAGTGAACATCCCCACTTCTGACCTTATGATAGTGTGAAGGTAATTGATGAAGCAGCTGAAGATAATTGGTCACGGACACAACCCTGCAAAGATGTCCTGGAGCTGAGATGACTGCCCTCTAAAACTATGACCACCTTCCTGTGTGCTGAGAGTTTGCCCCTGAGACCCACTGATTCCACAATCTTGGTATTTTTTCAAGGTTACTATGCCCTTGAGGATTTTTTTCCCGGAGAGGGGTAATTGGCCAGACTCCAACTAGGCTGGGTTCAAAAGGTTTATTGTACCCTTTTTGTTTACCCTGAACAGATAGGTTTTCTTGTCTTTAAAAACACGGTATAATCAAAGGGAGCGGCCAGCTAGCTGAGTAGCTAGCCTTTGTTTAGATTAGAGTTTTTGCTTCAGTTCAGTAGCAGTGTGGGTGAAGAAAGGCTGCTGGGGCAAGACCAGCCATGTACACTCTCTCTGACTTAAAACCTATAAGCCCTGGTTTGTTTCATTTTTACACTTTGTGCTAAGGAATTTGTTTATTGGGACTGTTGCAAGTATTTTTGGAACAGTATCATTAAGTCGGGATAGTCTGTCGGGTTTTTGGATAGGATATGTTATCCAGTATTCTATTTTCTGTTTTTTTTGTTTCATTCCATAAACTTGGCAGTTGGATCAGCTAATTCACTCTGGGAATATCCAGTATACACTTCCCTAAAACAAATAGCAAAGTTATGGTCTGGGTTACCTGCTTAAAAGTGTTTTGAGGGGTTGGGCTTGGACCATAACATGCCACACTTGGTCGAATGCAGCCTTGATGTTAAGTGCTGTCACCTTCATTTCAGGTCTTCTGTCCATGTTTTAACCAAGGCTGTAATAAGGTCAGGAGCTGAATGGCCCTGCTGGAATCCAAACTGGGTGTCACTGAAGAGGTTATTGCTGAGTAGATGTTGCTTGATAGCACTGTTAATGATATTTCCTTCACTTGAATGATGATCGAGAGTAGACTGATGGAGTTGCTTGGGTTGGATTTCTCATGCTTTTTATGTGCAGAGGTTAAAAATCACACAACATCAGGTTATAGTCCAACAGGTTTATTTGGAAGTACAAGCTTTCGGAGCACTGCTCCTTCATCAGGTAGCGAGCCACCCCAATACAATACTAGAACTTCCACTTCATGTGCAGGACATACCTGAGCAATTTTCCACATTGCCAGGGTAGATATCAGTGTTGTAATTGTACTGGTAGAGCTTGGCTAGGGCAGCAGAATGTTCTGGAGCACAAGGTATTCAGTACTATTGCCAGAATGTTGTCAGAATCCTTTGCAGTATTCAGTGCCTCCAACTGTTTCTTGATATCAGCTAAAGTGCAGCGAACTGGCATCTGTAATTCTGGGGATCACTGGCGGAGGCTGCAACGATTCATCTACTTGGTACTTCTGGCTAAAGATTGCTACAAATGCTTCAGCCTCATCTTTTTATGGCTAAGGATAATTGTAGAGCTACCTCCTCCAGTAAATTGCAGAATTGTCCACCATCATTTATGACTGGATGTGGCAGGACTGCAGAGCTTAGATCTGACAAGCCCTCCCACAGTCTCTTGAGCTTAGGTTAATCCCCTAGCTTGATAGTAATGGTTGAGTGAGGGATATGCTGGCCTATGAGGGTGCAAATTGTGCTGGAGTACAGTTCTGCTGCTGTTGATGCCCCGCAGTGCCTCATGGATGTCCAGTCTTGAGTTGCTAGATGTATTTGAACTCTGTCCCATTTAGCATGATGATAGTGCCACATCATAAAATGGAAGTTATTTTCCATTTGAAGGTGGTCTTCTTCTCCCCAAGGACCATGCGGTGGTCTCTCTTATTGATACTATCATGGACAGATTCATCTGCAGCTGTCAGATTGGTAAGGATGAAGTCAAGTCTGTTTTTCCCTCTTGTTGGCTCCCTCACTTCTTGCTGCAGACCCTTGCTGTAGCTAAGTCCTTTAGTGCTTGACCAGCTTGAAATCCCCACCCAGAGTAGATTTTGTACCCATGCCATCCTCAGTGCTTCCTCCAAGTGTTGTTCAACATGAAGGAATATAGATTCATCAGCCAAGGGAGGATGGTATGTGCAAACCAGCAAGAGGTTTCCTTGTCCATGTTTAACTTGGTTAGAGACAAAAAGAACTGCAGGTGCTGGAATCCAGAGTAGACACGCAGGAAGCTGAAAGAACACAGCAAGCCAGGCAGCAAAAAGAGGAAGAGAAGTCAACGTTTTGAGTGTAACCTTTCTTCAGCACTGGAGGTGGGTTTGGTCCTGAAGGGTTACACTTGAAACATTGAAGTCTCTACCTCCTGATGCTGCCTGGATGCTGTGTTTCTCCAGCCTCTTGTGTGTCACGTTTAACCTGAAGCTATGAGACTTCTTGGGCTCCAGAGTCAATGCTGAGGACTTCCAGGGCAACCTCCTCTCAACTGTATACCACTGTGTGTCGTTACCTCTGTAAGGTCTGTCCTGCCGGTGAAACATTGTCTTTAAGGTATGATTCCGTGAGAATGACTAAGTCATGCTGTTTCTTAACTAGTGTACATAACAGCACCTCCAATTTTGGCATAAGCCCCCAGATGTTAGTAAGGATGACTTTGCGGGGTTTATGGGCTGTATCTGCTGTTGTCTTTTCCAGTGCCTGTATCAATGCCATGTGGCCCATCTGATTTCACTTCTTTGAGATTTCACAGCATTTGATATAACTGAGTGGCATGCTAGATCACTTCACAGGGCAGTTGAGAGTCAACCACATTGCTGTGGGTCTGGAGTCTCATGTCGGTCAGACCAGGTCAGGATGGACATTAGTGAGGCAGATAAGTGGATAAGATGGATAAGTCCCCATGGCCCAATGATACCTACTCCAGGTTAGAACATAGGACATAGAACATAGAACAATACAGCACAGAACAGGCCCTTCGACCCACGATGTTGTGCCAAACATTTGTCCTAGCTTAAGCACCCATCCATGTACCTATCCAATTGCCGCTTAAAGGTCACCAAAGATTCTGACTCTACCACTCCCACAGGCAGCGCATTCCATGCCCCCACCACTCTCTGGGTAAAGAACCCACCCCTGACATCTCCCCTATACCTTCCACCCTTCACCTTAAATTTATGTCCCTTGTAACACTCTGTTGTACCCGGGGAAAAAGTTTCTGACTGTCTACTCTATCTATTCCTCTGATCATCTTATAAACCTGTATCAAGTCACCCCTCATCCTTCGCCGTTCCAATGAGAAAAGGCCTAGCACTCTCAACCTATCCTCGTACGACCTATTCTCCATTCCAGGCAACATCCTGGTAAATCTTCTCTGCACCCTCTCCAAAGCTTCCACATCTTTCCTAAAGTGAGGCAACCAGAACTGCACACAGTACTCCAAATGTGGCCTAACCAAGGTCCTGTACAGCTGCAACATCACTTCACGACTCTTGAATTCAATCCCTCTGCTAATGAACGCTAATACACCATAGGCCTTCTTACAAGCTCTATCCACCTGAGTGGCAACTTTCAAAGACCTATGAACATAGACCCCAAGATCCCTCTGTTCCTCCACCTCACTAAGAACCCTACAGTTAACCCTGTATTCCGCATTCTTATTTGTCTTTCCAAAATGGACAACCTCACACTTGGCAGGGTTGAACTCCATCTGCCACTCCTCAGCCCAGCTCTGCTGAGGTTATTGAGAGAGGCCAGAGAGGAGATTGTTGGGACCTTCACCAAGATCTTTGTATCCTCATTAGTCACTGGAGAGGTCCCGGAGGGCTGGCGAGTAGATTAGATTACTTACAGTGTGGAAACAGGCCCTTCAGCCCAACAAGTCCACACTGACTCAGGATCCCCCTACCTACCTCACTTGCAGTCACACCCTGCTCTACCTGATCACTGATTGTATTTGAAGTACTTAATCCACCAGATGTGACCACCTCCTGAAACAACGCTTCCGGGTACTTTTAGATTACTTACAGTGTGGAAACAGGCCCTTTGGCCCAATAAGTCCACACCAACCCTCTGAAGAGCAACCCACCCAGACCCATTCCCCTACATTTACCCCTTCACCTAACACTACAGGCAATTTTAGCCTAGCCAATTCACCTAACCTGCACATTTTTGGACTGTGGGAGGAAACCGGAGCACCCAGAGGAAACCCACGCAGACACGGGGAGACTGTGCAAACTCCACACAGTCAGTTGCCTGAGGCGGGAATTGAACCCAGGTCTCTGGCGTTGTGAGGCAGCAGTGCTAACCACTGTGCCACTGTGCTGAGTAGCTAATGTTGTTTCTCTATTCAAGAAGGCAAACTAAAGACCAGCAAGTTTTACATCGGTGGTTGGGAAGGTATTGGAGAGAATTCTTAGGATTTATGAGCATGGCCTAATTAGGGCAGTCAACATGGCTTTTTGCAGGGCAGGTCATGTCCTACTAACTTAATAGAATTTTTTGAGGAGGTGATGAAGGTGATCGATGAGGGTAGAATAGTGAATGTTGTCTACATGGATTTTAGTAAGGCTTTCGACAAGGCCCCTTATGGTAGGCTCATGATTAAGATGCAGGAGATTCATGGCGGCTTGGCTGCATGGATTCAGAATTGGTTTGCCCATAGAAGGCAGGGGGGTAGTGGTGGAAGGATGTTTTTCAGGCTGGAAGTCCGTGACTAGTGGTGTTCTGCAGGGATCTGTACTGGAACCTCTGCTGTTTGTTATATATTTAATGTGTGAAAATGTAGATGGGTAGGTTAATAAGTTTGCAGATGATACAACATTGGTAGAATAGAAAGAAGTTGATAAAATGATGAGATGCATAGATAAGCATGATAGTCAGAATCTTTTCCCCAGAGTTGAAATGTTTAAAACTGGAGGGCATGGATTTAAAGCAAGAGGAGGAAAGTTTAGAGGAGATGTTAGGGGGAAGTTTTTTACACAGAGAATGGTAGCAATGTGGAACGTACTGGCAAGGGTGGTGGTGGAGGCAGATACGATCAGAGCGTTTAAGAGATTTTTAGATCAGCACATAAATATGCAAGGAATGGAGACATACGGACCAAGGGCAGGCAGCAGGGATTAGTTTAATTTGGCATCATGTTCAGATCAACACCATTCCTGCGCTGTACTGTGCTGTGCTGTACTATGTCCATGATCTAGGTGGATTTTTCTGACAATCGACAATGGTTTCATGGTCTTCAATAGATTCTTAATTCCAGATTATTTTATTGAATTGAAATTCCATAATTGGCTAGGAGTCTACTTCTTCAGATAATTAGTTGGGTTTCTGGATTATTAGTCTAGTGATAATACTGCTAGCTAGACCATCACCCACCCTGACACTTATTTAATTTATGAGTTCTCTGGAATCGATGGTGAGCCATCAGTTGCCATTTGGTTCCTTTAGTGGCTATTTTGCGGAGTTATTGGTAAAAGCTATAGGGCATAGGACTGCTGGGTTTAGCAAATTGCTAATAACTTAGGCCACCTCCCCCTCTGCCTGATTAGGGAAAGTGTATTGTCTTTGCGTCCGATCCACCTCTCACTACCTCACCTTATATACAACTGTAGTTGTATTTGTGACTGGCAAACACACTCTTATGCTCCATGAGAATTGCTTGTGCTGCTGGGTAGTCAGTCATTTCAGTGGGTCTGAACCACTATGCCACCATGGTATAATTTTTCTGTCTGTATGTGGCTGTCAAAATCTCCTCATCAAGCTCGGGAATTTGCCAAACATAACATTTGGTTGGGTCAAAAGGTAAATTACACTTCCTCATAATGTCTAAGCCTAAAACGTATTCAATGTCCGAATGGAAATTAACGAACACTGCTGGGTGATGGTAGACTATGTCTCTCAGTTTAAATTCTATAGATTCTGTCTCTCCTACTTATTTTTGGTGTCATGTGAATCCATTCAGAAGAATTTTCTGATGGCTGCACTATGTATCTGCTTCAGGATTTTGAGTATTAAAATCTCAGAATGAGTTAGGCATCATTCTGGACCCCATCTATGTTCCATAAAATCTCAACAGAGCAGCTATTCATGACACCATCTCCATGCTCTTCCATCTGGGACTGCAGACTGACTGCTTCATGCTTTGGAGAGTGTCGCCAGCTGGAGAGTGGGAGAGCTACAGAGTTAGACAGGAGGATTTTCTCCACTACATTTGGCTGTGTGACCTCCCCACCAAATTAACTGCTGCTTGCATGTGCGGTCCTTCTAGCAGCATGGACTAAAGTCTTGAGCCTGGTTCCTTAGGCGATGCTAACTGCCTCTGTAACCTGCAGTCCCTTGCAAAGTGGCATTGTAGCTTTTCACTTGTGGTGGCCATGCTGCTTAGCACCTCCCTGCCGCTGATCCCTACCTCTGACTGTTGGATGGGCAAATGGAGATGGATGGCTCCGATAATAATGGGTGCTTTTACTGGGTGCATTTTTCCATTATCTGATTTTGGGACCTCTGATTCATGAATCGCTTTCTCTCAAGCCAGGACCCATTCTCCTTATAACCAATTGTTATGTATGGATGTTGCCTGCCGTTGGAAATTTTCACATGCTTTCCTGGCTGCCTCTGTGGCATGTGAGACAAACTTTTGAGTCCAATTTGTAGTGTCAACACATTCCAATCAAGGTTACTGAGGAGCCCTGTGAACTTTGTCCAAAGGTGCCTGGCAAATGCTATTGAGAACTCTCCCTCTCGCTGTCAACACTTATTTAATCCCTCCATGGATTCTCCCCTTTTGTGGTGTCACACAAAATGCTGCTGCATTAAATAAGCGTGCATGGGGTTATGAGTAATGTATTAGTAAGGATGGAAGATCGGCTAACTAACAGAAAACAAAGAGTGGGGATAAATAGGTGTTTTTCTATTTGGCAATCAATGTGCCACAAAGATTAGTGTTTGGACCACAGTTGTTTACAATTTACATAGATAATTTAGACTTGGGGACCGAGTGTAGTGTGTCAAAGTTCACAGATGACATTAAAATGGTAGAGTAAATTGTGCAGACGACACAAAGAGTCTGCAGAGGGATATAGATGGGTTAATTGAGTGGTAAGGGTCTAGCAGATGGCATACAATGTTGGTAAATGTGAGGTCAATCATTTTTGCAGGAATAACAGCAAAATGGACTATTAATTAAATGGTTAAAAATTGCTGCACATTGCTGTGCAGAAGGACCTGGGTGTCCTTGTACAGGAATCACAAAGCGTTGGTTTGCAGGTGCAGCAGGTAATTAAGAAGACGCATGGAATATTTTCCTTCGTTGCCAGAGAGATGGAGTTTAAAAATAGGGAGGTTATACTGCAGTTGTACAGCATGCTGGTGAGGCCACACCTGGAGTACTGTGTACAATTTTGGTCTCCTTACTTGAGAAAGGATGTACTCATACTGGAGGAGGTGCCAAGGAGGTTCACTATGTTGATTCAGAATTGAGTGGATTGGCTTATTCTTGATTTGGAGGAACCATTGTTGGACTGGGGTGGACAAAGTTAAAAATCACAACACCAGGTTATAGTCCAACAGGTTTATTTGGAGGCACTAGCTTTCAAAGCACTGCTTCTTCATCGGGTAGTTGTGAAGAAGGATCATAAGACACAGACTTTATAGCAAAAGACTTTTGTGGTTTTTTAACTTGGCTTATTCAGATTGAGTAGACTGGGACTATAACTCATTGGAATTTAAAAGAATGAGAGGGGCTCTAATAGAAACATAAAAAATTATGAAGGGAATAGATCAAGTAAAAGCATGGAGGTAGTTTCCACTGACAGATGAAACTAAAACTAGGAGGGCATAACCTCACAATAAGAGGGAGCATATTTAGGGCTGAGTGGAGGAAAACCTCTTCACCCAAAGGGTTGTGAATCCGTGGAATTCCCTGCCCAGTGAAGCAGTTGAATGTTTTTAAGGAAATGATGAATAGATTTTTGAACAGTAACGGAATTATGGGTAATTGCGAATGAATGGGTAAGGGGAGCGGAGTCCACAAAAAGATCAGCATGATCTTATTGAATGGTGGAGCAGGCTCGATGGGCCAGATGGCCTACTCCTATTTCTTATATTCTCTTTTTCTTATGTATCCTACAGTGCTGTTTCCATGGCCTGCAGCTCCCTTCCTCCCACATTCTGAGGATTGGGTAAGGCAGAATGAATCTTGTTGCTCAGACAAAAGACCATGAATTTTATCTCGTCAATATCATCAACGCTATGTTGCTGTCAACAAACATGTAGGGATCATCTAAGGGCTCAAATACAGAGATCCCTTTTGCTATCTCTAATAATTGTGTCACTGTAAAAGGGATCGTTTAAGTAATTTGATTATTGTTCTGGCTATCTAGGTGGGTTGTGGTAAGTTGGCTTATTGGAATAGGGTAAGATCCTGGGGGTACCAAAAGGTTTACTCCCTACAGAAAGTGAGGCTGAGGTCTCCAGTCTTCACTGCTGTTGGCATTTCTATGAAATTGTTCTTTGAATTCTCACATATTACCCCATAATCACTATCTCCATCTGATTCTGTTGTCCTAAATACACATATCATTCCCTTTTACACAGAAAGTTGCAACTTGAATTTTTATAATCTCATGCTGGCATTTCAAATGGTCTACGGTATTGGTTCTGTTTTCTTTCTGTGCCTGTTGCAGAATTCTGAGCACAACCTGTAGGTTTTTGCAAATCTCAGTTAGCTTGTCCACGGCTTTTGGGCTGTGTCCTGACAACTGATCACACCCTATACCTTTTGGTATGCTCTATCGCACTGGGTCTGAAATTGTCCCAAGTGTACCACATTCATCTGGTTCATCTGTTCTTGCTATGCTGCTTTGAATCTTACTTTCTCCAATTCCTGCTTCGCCATCATCCATTCTCTAAACTTTTCCATGCAGCTGGCTATCACTTTGGACTTGAAGTTTAAAATGCGCTTCCCTTCAGTTTTCTGTGCTGCCTCCTAGCATTTATGTCCCATCGGTCCTAGGCCCATTATTTGCTCATGGCAATGATCGACTCACGAGTCATTGAACTCCAAGATCCCTTTGTTCCACTACACTCCTTAAGGCCCTACTATATACCATGAAACTCCTACCTTGATTTGACTTTCTAAAATGCAAGACCTCACACTTATCTATATTAAACTCCATTTGCCATTTCTCAGCCCACTTCTCCAGCTGTTCAAGGTCCTGCTACAATTTGATAACCTTCCTCCCTGTCCACCTTACCGCCTATTTTAGTGTCATCAGTGAAATTACTAACCGTGCTTTGGAAATTCTCATCCAAATCATTGATATAGATAACAATGGAATGAGTTGCCAGCGGAAGTGGTTGAGTTGGGTACATTAACAACATTTAAAAGGCATTTGGACAAATACATGGATAGGAAAGGATTAGAAGGATATAAGCCAAGTGAAATGCAGTGAAATGGGGTTAGCATGCATGTACATTTTGGTCTGCGTAGACCAGTTGGGCCCAGCACCAACACTTGAGACACTCCACTAGTCACAGGGCTCCAGCCCGACAAGCATCCTTCCACTATTATCCTCTGCTTCCTATCATCAAGCCAATTTTGTATCCAATTTGCCAGATCCCCCTAGATTCCATACGATCTAACCTTCTAAATCAGCCTACCATGTGGAACCTTATCAAAGGCCTTCCACACTGTAAGTAATCTAATCTAATCTAATCTAATCTAAGTAATCTAATCTAATCTAATCAAATCCATATACACTATATCTACTGCTCTTACCTCCTCACTTTATCAAAGAACTCAAACAAATTTGTGAGGCGTGATCTCCCATGCACAAACCTTGTCTTTCCAAATGCATGTATATCTTATCTCAGAATCTTCTCAAGTAACAGATTAGATTCGATTACTTACAGTGTGGAAACAGGCCCTTCAGCCCAACAAGTCCACACCGACCCGCCAAAGCGCAACCCACCTAATTACCCTACATTTACCCCTTTACCTAACACTACGGGCAATTTAGCATGGCCAATTCACCTGACCTGCACATCTTTGGAGTGTGGGAGGAAACCGGAGCACCCGGAGGAAACCCACGCAGACATGGGGAGAATGTGCAAACTCCATACAGTCAGTCGCCTGAGTCGGGAATTGAACCCGGGTCTCTGGCGCTGTGAGGCAGCAGTGCTAACCACTGTGCCACCGTGCCGCCCTTACCAGCTGTTAAGCTTACTGCTCTATAGTTCCCAGGCTTTTATTTGCAGCCCTTCTTGAATAATGCCACAACACTTGCTACCCTCCAGTCTTCTAGGACCTCACCTGTGACTGACAATGATATAAAAGTATCAGCTAAGGCCCCTGCAATTTCTTCTCTAACCACTTGCAGTGTTCTTGGATATATCTGGTCTAAACCAAGAGATTTATCCGATTTCATACATTCTAATACATCCAACACCTCCTCTGCTGGGAGAGGGACTTTTGAAGATATCACCACCAACTTCCCAAAGTTCCCAAATCTTCACATCTTTCTTCACAGTATACAGAGGAGAATTATTCATCGAGGACCTTGCTTCTCTCCTGTGGTTCTACACATACATGTCCTCTTTGGTCCTTGAGGGGCCCTATTCTCTCTTGTTATTATTTTTCCTTTAATGTACTTTCTTAAAGAACCTCTTTGGATTCACCGTAATCTTCTCAGCCAAGACTATCTAGTGTCCCCTTTTCACCCTCCTAATTTCCTTCTTCAGTAAACTCCTGTATCCCCTCTACACCTCCAGGGATTCCCTTGATCCCAGTAGCCTGTACCTGAGCCATACCTCCTTTTTTCTGGTCAAAGCCTCATTTTCTCTTGTCATTCAGAGTTCCCTATTCCTGCCAACCTTGCCTTTCATCCACACAGGAACATATAGACCTTGATCTCTAGCAATCTCACTTTTAAAGGCCTTCCACTTGCCAGAGGTCCCTTTGCCTGCAAACAAACTACTCCAATCAACCCCTGCAAGCTCCTGTCTAATTCCATCAAAATTTGTCTTGCCCCAATTTAGAACTTGAACCTGTGGACCAGTTTTGTCTGTCTCCATAATTATTTTAAAATTAATATAACTGTGGTCACTGGTCCCAAAGTGCTCCCACACAGTCACCTCCATCATCTATCCTTCTCTATTTCCTAATAGTAGGTTGAGTTTAGTCCTTTCCTGAGTAGGGCCCTCTAAATACTGCTTGAGGAAACTTTTCTAAACACACTTAAATTCTACCACATCTAAGCCCTTAATGCTCTGGCAGTCCCAGTCTATGTTCGGAAAATTAAAATCTCCTACTATGACAACCCTATTATTCCTGCATTTTCTCATTTTATAAGAACTTGGTTTATGGCCCAATCACTGGTTGGAAACCTTCCCCCTATTTCACCTAATTGAATCCTGGATGTCAATTGGGGTAGCTGTATTCTTAATTCACACTCAGGCTGGGTGTTTGAGATTTCTAGGTTGGTGGAGTTCAACTTGAGGTTATACAAACACTTCTAATCAAAGCCCACTTAGGGATGCAAATATTGTGTGTGCTTTGATACATAAAATGGGTGAAGTGTCCAAAAACACTTCTTGTGTTCTTGTCAGTATGGCAGACAAAGGGACACAAAATTCGGTTTGCATTTCAATTCAGTTTTATTAACAATATATATTCCTTATTTAAAAACATGTGAGTATCTCCCAAATTTCACAATATTTACTGTATCTAGCTTTATCTGTCTGAGAAAGGATATCACCCACAGTGATCCACCTGTTTGTGCTGGGTCATTGGAATCTCCTTCCTGTCCAAGGTGAGGCTGGCTCTCTTCCATGAAGGCAGGTCTCACTGGTCAGTGTGGATCTTCTCCTTGGTCTTCCGGGATTGCTGCATGGTCTTCTGCCATGAGCATCTTGATAAAACTCTTCTGCACCCTCTGCAAAGTCTCCACATCCTTCTTGTAACCAGAGTTGAATGAAATAAAGCTGCAACATCGCTTTCCGACACTTTATGCCATGTATGAGTGTATTATTTGTGCTGTCCATGTAGCACACTCGGTCCTGGAGGAACGCTGTCTCGTTTTTTACTGTATCAGTTGTATAGGTCGAAATGACCAATAAAAGGCTACTATTACTATACTCAGTTCCCTAATCAATAAAGTCAAGCATGCTGTATGCCTTCTTTACCACACTATGGAACATAAGGCCTGTACTGTGCTTCGGCCCACGATGTTATGCTGAGCATTTACCTTAATCTAAGATTAACCTAACCTACACACCCCTCAATTTACTGCCATGCGTATGCTTGTCCAGCAGTCGCCTAAATGTCATTAATGTCTCTGACCCTACTACCGCCCCCATTGGCGGTGAATTCCACGTACCCACCATTCTGTGTAAAGAACCTACCTATGATACCTCCCCTATACCTTCCTCCAATCACCTTAAAATTATGACCCCTCATGACAGCCATTTCTGCTGTGGGCAAAAGTCTCTGGTGATCTACTCATCTATGCCACCCATTACCTTGTACACGTCTATCAAGTCACTTCTCTTGCTTCTTCTCTCCAGTGTGAAAAGCCCAAGCTCACTCAACCTCTCTTCATAAGACATCAATCCAGGCAGCATCCTGGTTAATCTCCCCTGCACCTTCTTTAAAGCTTCTACATCCTTTCTATAATGAGGTGACCAGAACTGGACTCAATATTCCAACTGTGGCCTACCTAGGGTTTAATAGAGCTGTAGCAAAACCTCCCAACTTGTAAACTCAATCCCCCCCGTTAGTGAAAGTCAAAACACCATACATCTTCTTAACAACCCTATTAGCTTGGATGGCAACTGAGGGATCTATGTCTTTGGACCCCAAGATCCCACTGTTCCTCCACACTGCCAAGAAACCTATCTTTATCACTGCGTTCAGCATTCAAATTTGACCTTCCAAAATGAATCACTTTGCATTTATTGTATCCAGATTGAGCCCTATCTACCACTTTCAGCCCGACTCTGCATCCAAATAATGTTTTGTTGTAGCCTGCAACAGCCCTCAACACTATCTACAACATCACCGACCTTTGTATCATCTGCAAATATACTAACCCACCTTTCCACTTCATCCAAGTCATTTATAAAAAGTACAAAGAGCAGAGGGCCAAGAACAGGTCCAGGTGGGACGCCACTGGTCACCAACCTCCAGGCAGAATACTTGCCATCCACTATCATTCACTGTCTTCTTTTGGCCAGCTAATTCTGTGTCCAGACAGCCAAATTTCCCTGTATCCCATACCTCCTAACTTTCTGAATGAGTCTATCATGGGGAACTTATCAAATGCCTTGCTGAAATCCATATACACCACATCCACTGTGGACCTTCGTCAACTTGTCTTGTCACTTCCTCAAAGAACTCAGTAAGGCTTGAGAGGCATGATCTGACCCTCATAAAGCCATGCTGACTATCTCTAATCAAACCAAGGATTTCTGACTTTTTGGAAAAACAATCTCTCAGAATCCTTTCCAGTGCCTTAATTACCATAGACGAAAAATTAACTGGTCTCTAATTCCCTTTTCTTGAACAGAGGAACAAAATTCGCCTCCAGCCAATCACCCGGTACTACTCCCATGGAGAGTGAGGATGCAAAGATCATCAGCAGAGGCACGGCAATCACATTCCTCACTTCCCATAATAACCTTAGATATGTCTGGTCTGGCTCTGGGGACTTATTTTGATGCTTCCCAGAATTTCCAGCATATCCACTTTCTTAGTATCAATCTGTTCAAGTCTATTAACCTGGTCCACAGTGTTCTCAATGTTAACAAAGTCCGTTTCTCTCATACTGAAGCAAAAAGCTCGTTTAGGGCCTCCCTACCTCTTCAGACTCCAGGCACAAGTTCCATCCACTATCCCTGATCAGCCCAACCCTCTCTCTGATCATTCTGTTATTCCTCACTACCTACTTGTGTAGTCACTTTCAGTGAGTTACGGACTAGGACCCCAAAATCCCTCTGTGCAATGCTGTTCGGGGTCCTGCCATTAACTGTGTAATGTATTTTCCAAGACACTTCTCCAACACAGCCCTTGAGCTGGATGTAACTGATTCCACTTGATCCACTGCAGCCACTTTGATCTTGGTTTCTACTGTTCTGATTATCTGATAGCTGCCTGTTTAATTTATTTGGGCCAATTTTTCCAGCTGTGGGCCAATTTGGAATGTCCAGTTTTGAGCCTGTGGTCACCTGACCACACTCTTGACCAGCATTTTCAGAGCACAGCCATCGTGTGCTTATTATAAACTCACTTCTAGGTTTTTTTTTCTGGTTACGACAGCAACTTTTTTTTTTATTTGTGCACAATTAAGCTATTTCAGCCATTGTGCCTGTACCAACTTTGAAAGAGAAATCCAGTGATTTCCCTTCCCTTGCCCTCTCACTGTTATTGCTGCTGCTTTAAAATAAGTGACATGTAAACCTTGAATTTAACTGGCCGATCAGGCAACAATTCAATGTTAAAAATTTGCTGTAGTCTAGAATTATGAATCAGCTGATTGATACATTGAATGTATTTAGCTGATCAGATTTTCTATAGGTTAAGTCATGCCTGAAAGAAACCAAGAATAACCATTCCAACTGAAGAACTTTAAAGTGAAAATAGGGTGACCCTTCATTGAGGTTTAAGTATCTGTAAGGTGGATGTTGAAGGTAAAAAGCTTGAATAGTTATTTCCATATTTGCAATAACAGCCAGTTTTTGCTTCGTGTAATGTGTGTAATAAATTTGGAATCTCTTTTGCTAAAACATTGGCAGCCTCTTGAGAATGCATTCAGTGGTCAAATCGCAAAAATAACACTTATGATCTATCAAATCATATTTCACTATGGGATCTGACTTGTCCAGTATTAACATCAGCTGGGATCATAATGCTTGCTTTGTTGCTGATTGAGAGTACAGGTCGTTCTGCTATAACTCATGTTTTGTTAATATGAATTCACTATAAACCACATTGTGAACACTGTTTCTAAAGTGCGAATGTTTAAAACCTGTGTTGGCTATAACCATGATTACATTAGAAACTGCTTAATGTGGCGGTAAAGTGCAATTTTTCTACAATATGGGATTGCACGAGCACGCAACCATTGTGTTATAGGAGAACTACCTGTAGACCACTGGGTCTAAGTGGGAACTCCAGGACATTTCCCATGTCCTGGTTAACCATTTGTACAGGAAGTGTTGCCAGCTGCAGCAGGTTGAGAATCAAGTTTCAGAACTTGAGCAACAGCTACAGTGTATCCATGTAGTTGGAATGTTGTCACCCCCACAGCTTTTGAGCATGCAGGGAATGGGTGACCTCCAGATAGTCAAAAAAAATAAAGAGCAGGCAGGCAGGCAGGAGTCCCTTATTATTATAACAATATTCAGTTCTGGACAATGTTAATTGTGATGGTTCATCTGAAGAGTTCAGCCAGAGATGATTTTGCGGCACCATACAGTATTCCAGTTGCAGGGATACAAATCTGGAAGAGTAACAGCAAAGGTATTTTGATAGTTAGAGAAATAGATAGATACCAGAGGTCAGAAATAGCCAGGAGTGTGTGTTTCTTCCCTGATGCCAAGGTCAAGAATGTCACTGCAGAGCATCCTGAGGGTGGAAAGTGAACAATCGTGGTCCATATCACACAAATGATTTCAGGAGACATAGGAATGTAGCTCTGCAATTAGAATTTAGAGACTAGGAAGGGGGTCAGCAAGCAGACTCCAAAGTAGGCTTCTCTGGTTTACATCCAGTGCCACATGCAAAACTGTATAGAAATAGAGGGCTAAGACAGATGTATGAGTGGCTGGAAAAATGGTGCAGGAGGAAGGGGTTTAGATTCTAGGAAGATTTGGATCAGCTCTGGTAGAGTTTGTTGAATTAGAGTATAAGAGAAAGTAATAAAGTCTGAATCAGGGTCTCTGTGACTGTCAATAAAATTGTGGTCAGTAAGTTTGGTGTCTTACCTGCACAGACTGCCAACTGGAAGTACAATGTTGTGGTGATTACAGAGATCTCTCTCAAGGAAGAGCAGAATTGGGTGTTTAAATATTGGATACTGTAGATGTTCAGTAAAGACAATAAAAGAAGAAAAGGGGATGGAGGTGATAGGATTGGTAAAGGAGAGCATTGCAGTTCTGGAGAAAGAGAATGTCACGGAGAGTTCAAAGGCACAATCGATTTTACTGCAGCTAAGAAACAAAACAGATGCAATTGCATTGCCCAATTTAATCTGTAGGGCTTCACTAGTGGGAAAGCTAGAGGAACAAATTTGTTATCGGAAAGCACACAGCATTCAAAGAGTTTAAAACTGTCTTGTCACCGTCTTAATTTTTTTTCTGACCTGATTTTGGTTCACTTTTGTTTGTACGATTTCTTCCTTTCACACTGAAGGGGCTGGTTAATTCAGTTGGCTGGATGACTGGCTTGTGATGCAGTGTGATGCTGACAGCATGGGTTTAATTCTTGTGCTGGCTGAGATCACCATGAATGCCTTGCTTGAACTTGCCCCTTATCTAATGTGGTGAACCATAGGTTAAACCCACCAACAATCATTCTCTCTAACGACAGAGCAGCCCCTAAGGGACTATGACAACTTTACTTTGTGTAGTATGCATTTCATTACCCTGCACTATAAAATGATTCATCAGGGCACTGCTCTCAGGGCAGTTCAAGCAAAGACCATACCAATAGTACAATTCCCCACTACCCATCTACTCCACAAATTAAAATCTATGTCTCCCACACCAGCCTTTCAATCACATATTTATCTCCCTAACCTTATTTAACATGTATCAATTCGCTGTGGCGGAGGTACTATTCCACCTTTGCTTCTGCATTTTCATTTAGTTCCTAGCTGCTCATACACCCTCAGAAGAACCTGTTTAAGTCTTATATTGTTGGTGCCTATATGTACCTTCTTCCTTTATAAGTCCTATTGTAGGAGATGTTCTTAATCCTGGCATGGGACAGACAACAACCCTTGAAACTCATGCTTCTGCACGCAGAGAGCGGTGTCTATCCATCTAATGATCCTGTAAATTCACTGAGATGAAAGATGCACCAACCCCAGTGTCTTCAACCATGCCGGCATTCCCAGCATTGAGGCACTGACCACCCATGATTGGCTCTGATGGGCTGGGCATTTCATCCGAATGAACGATACAAGACTCCCCAAGCAGGTTCTCTACTCCCAGCTTCAAAAAGGGCAGGTGAGCCCCCGCTGGGCAGAGATGCCCTCAAGGATTCACTGGCAAAGTGTGGCATTCCCACAGACACTAGAGAATCACTGGCCCGACACTGTCCAAAGTGGAGGAAGAGCACCCAGGAAGGTACTAATTACCTTGCGACTTGCCACTGGGAAAAGTGAAAGTCAGGTGAAAACAGTGAAAGGAGCACACTGCCGCACCAGTGCTCCAACCACCCCTTCCTGTGACCGCCAGCCATCCCAAGTTTAACAGAGCCTGTGGTCGCCGAATGGTCTGTACAGGCACTTATGGACTCACTCAGTGGAAGGAGTCATCCTCATCCATGAGGGACCACCAATAGTGATATTTAACAAATTAGGTTTCAAATTTAGCGATATCAACTTTGTAGATATGTTGATGAGTTTAAATCATTGTGTTATGAATTTTTTTTACAGATATTTTTATTGAAAGAAAAGATTTTAAAATAAAATTACAACAATAAACCAACAAAAAACATTACTCCATATATATAACAAAGACAACAAAACAACAATGCAAACAAAACACATCTATACTTATGTGCAAAATAAGCAAGTCAATAAAAGTAAATAAAACAGCTCAGCACAATAGAACATTGACTCCCAGCCACCAAGGGCATTGAGTAATACATATGAGTTTATTCAAAATACTTCGTTCGAGGTCATCAAGTTCACTAAATTGGATCATCAAGGCTGCACAAAAGCCTAAGTTAAGATGGCAGATAAATCTACATCCAGATAGTCCAAAAAGAGCTCCCATATCCTATTAAAATTTTCTGTTTCCCAGTGTACCATATTTGTAAAAAAGTCCAAAGGAATATGTTTTATGAATAGCTTATGCCAACCTGACAGACCCGGCGGACTTGCAGAGACCCAGCACATTAGAATATTTTTCCTTGCACAAAAAAAGAGAATATTAAAACATTTTTTCCCCATGAGTGTCGAGAGGAGATATATTGGGTAGGCCCAGAAGAGAGATAGGATTCATCTTAAATTTGGTCCCCAAGACCCTCTGTATAACTCCTACCACAGCACTCCAATATGTACGGAGCCTGTGGCAAGACCACAGACAGTGAGTGAGAGTACCAATATTTATTTTGCACTTAGAATACAATGAAGATGCTGCCACCTTACATTTTGAGAGACAGTCTGGGGCCGAATGGACCCTATGCAGTCTCTAGCTGCGTGGCATCAGTCCTATTACAGATCGAAATCTTCCTCGCATTTTCACAGATATCCTCCCATATCTCCAGAGAGATCTCAACTCCTGGTTTTCTCCCCCAGACCCCACAAAGCCGCTCAACCACTTCTGAAAGATCACCCCCTAACATATGATGAAGAGTACTAATAGACAGATTACTTTTAGCATGAAGCACCCTTTTCTCCGTAACAGATCTGTAAGGGTCAGCCAAAAGCATGGTCCATTTTTGAATAAAATCCCTGACCTGAAAAAAAACAAATGAGGTCTCTGCCAGCTAAACCATATTTACGAGTTATTTGGCCAAAGGACATTATTTCACCTTCAAATTAATCATCCAAACAGGAAATTCCCCGAGCTGTCCAAATTTTAAATCTGGGGTCCATTATCCCTGACTGAAAATCGGGCATACCAGCTATAGGGGTAAGAGAGGATGTTTTGGATGTATTACCCTCACTCTGCAGCATTGCCCTCCACGCCTTAGTGGTATTAATAACTATTGGATTACGGCAATATTCCACAACTGTCTTAATTTTGTCTAAGAACAATAGGCTAATGAGGGGACATTTTGCCTGAGAGGCTTCAATATCTAGCCAAACTGATGCCGGGTCCTTACAAACCCAGTCACTAATGAAGGATAGAAGGGAACTTAATTGATATCTTTTAATATCTGGAAGGTCCACTCCCCCCAACCCATGAGGCAACTGCAATTTAGCCAGCTTGATAAGAGGTCACCTATGGTGCCAAATAAAGGAGGTAAACCATCCATTAAGTCTCCAGAATGTTTGCCTAGGAAGAATTAAGCGGAGTATTCATATAGGATATAACAAACAGGGAAGGACATTCATTTTAATAAGAGCTACTTGGCCCAGCCAGGATATTGGAAGCTCCTCTCATTGCTGGAGATCTTGTAATCCTGTCGAGCAAAATGGGCAACAACTGATCAAAGACAAGAGTAATGAAGATGTCTAAATAAAGAAAACCCTCTTGTGAGCATTTTTAAATATATTTTTATTAAGAAAAATAGATTTTTAAATATTACAAATACAAAACAATGCAATTCAAAACAGTACAAAAATAGTACAAAACTAAACCCAAATAATAAAAAAAATTCCCCAACCCACCTTCCTATACGAATGTATAAACATATATAGTGAAATTAAAAAACCTAAACTAGCTATTTAACTAACTAAATAAATACCTAACAACAAACAAATAAATAGTAATAACTCAGCCCAGCCAAACAAAAAACTCATACATTCACAGTTCCTCCTCCCTGGGTATTGGACTCATGAAACACAATCGTTACAGCTATATAAAAGCCCTTGTTAGTGTGGCAGATAAATCTGTGTCCAGGTATTTCAAAAATGGTTGCCATGTCTTGTAAAAATTCTCAGTTCTGTGGTGTACCATATTTGAGAGAAAATCCAGGGGAATATGCTCCATAACAAACTTCTGCCAACCCAACAGGCCTGAGGGTGTGGTTTTCTGATATCCAACCTAGCAAGATATTCTTCCTTGCACAGAATGTAAGAATATTGAAAAGTTTTGCCTTATGCGAGTCTGCAGGAAATACAATGGGTAGGCCCAAAAGGAGCGAAATAGGGTCCTTCTCCACCCCTCCACCTAAAATCCTCTCCATTGCACCCACCACAGCGCATCAATATGTTTGAAGCCTGTCACAAGACCAAAGACAATGGGTAAGAGTACCCGTACAGACCTTGCACTTAGGGCATGCTGAAGATACCCCTGGTTTAAATTTTGACAAATGGTCTGGGGCTAAGTGGACCCTGTGGAGAATCTTCAACAGTAAAGCATGGGTCCTATTGCAAATTGATATCTTCCTTGCATTCTCCCAAATATCCTCCCATGCCTCTGAAGAAACTTCAACACCCAGCTCTCTTTCCCACATCTTGCAGAGTCGATCAGACTCATCTGAGGTGGCACCCCCCAATTGGTGATATAGAGTACTGACAGAGAGTGTGCTCTTAGCCCTTAGTACCCCTCTTTCTATGTCAGATTTGTAGGGATCAGTCAAAAGTGTGGTCCTTTTTTTGAATAAAATCCCTAACTTGAAAAAACCGAAAGAGGTCTCTATTAGGTAACTCGTACTTCTGTACTAACTGATCATTACGTCTCCCTCAAATAAATCACCCATGCAAGATATACCCCTGGTTGCCCAATGTTTAAATCCTGAATCTATCATACCTGGTTGAAAACTTGGCATTACCACTAAAGGTGTAAACAAAGATATTTTGCCAATATTACCTTCCTTCTGCCAAATTGCCCTCCATGCTTTAACAGTATTGATGACTATTGGGTTATGGCAATATTCCCTAACTGTCCTCACCTTGTCCAAAAACAGCAAACTGGTAAGGGGGCACCTTGCCTGAGAGAATTCAATATCTAGCCATATTGAAAGAGGGTCCCCACAAACCCAATCACTTACTTAGGTCAAAAGCGAGCTTAATTGGTCATTTTTAATGTCCGGAAGATAGAGAATTCCAAAAATTCACAACTCTATGAGTAAAGCAATTTCTCCACATTTCAGTCAGAAATGGCATTCTCATTATTTTTAAATTGTATCCCCTGGTTCTAGATTCTCAAACCACAGGAACATCACAGGTGCTTCTACCCTGTTCATCCTTTTAAGTATTTTGTAGGTTTCATTGAGATCATAGCTCAATCTTTGAAATTCTAGAGAATATAGGCCCAGTATACCCAATCTGTTTTCAAAGGACAGTCCACCATCCTGTGACAAGTTTTGTGAACATTCATTGCACTCTCTCTGTGGCAATATTATTTTTCTTGGAATAAGGAAATAAACTCCATACAATCATCCAAGTTTGATTTAACCGAGCTCCTACACAATGAAGCAAAATGTCTTTGCTCCTGTATTCAAAATCTTTTGTGATAAAGGCTATTATCCAGGTACACCATTTAATCAAATCATTAGCCATAATCTTCTGCAATTACATTTAAATTCCAGAGAGTAGGAACCCAAACCACAAATTGCTGAGCCTTAGTGTCGCATGATCCACCAAATATAAAAACTACATAAACTAAAACCACTACATTTAACAAACATACAAAATTATTAAAAATAAAAAACAAAAACCAGAAAACAAACCAACATATAAAGCGCCAATAGTGCTGAGTAGGGGAACTCACCTCCTGCCCAGAGGGGGCAACAACCTGTCCCGAACTGCCCATAAATAAGCATCTAACCATCTCAACCACCTTCACTTCTCCCGGTTAGAGCCGCATCGCAAGCGCAAGCTAAAAAGAATAAACACCCCACAGAATATCAATATGAATAAAAAAAACATTTTATATAAAAAAAAAGAATAAATACCCACCAATCCTTTGGTATGTCCTAACTTAGAAATTTAAAATGTAAAATGTACATCTTAACCACTGCCAGACATTTTTTGAACCAAATTATCATCAATAGAGGTAAAAAAAAAGGGAAAAACAAAGCTCCAATCGGATTTCCTCCATTTCTTTTACAGAATGATAAACGCATACCCAAGCAACAATATTTATACATACTACAATTGTTTAACTTCGGTTAGTTTGTCCACAAAGTCTCTTGCCTTCTCCGATGTGTCAAAGAGATGCATGGATCAATCTAAGGTGATCCGAAGCACTGCCGGATATCTCCGGGAGTACTGAATCCCAAGCTCCTTCAGTCTTCTCTTGACACCATCATACGATTTTCGTTTCTGGATCACCGCCACTGAAAAGTCCTGAAAACAACATGATCATAGACCCCTCGTAAATTAGGACCATTGGATCCTTCCCCTGGAGACTGGAAGCCTCCATGACTTTCTCCTTGTCCCAGTAATGATGGAACCGCACCAGAAAGGACGAGGGCATTGACCCAGACCCGACCTCTGTGCTGCGACCCAGTGAGCCCTGTCAATCTTCAATCCTCTCATGCCAGTCTCCAAGTCAAGGAATTTCAGAAGCCAATCTTCAACAAATTCCGCAGGCCGCTCACCCTCCTTACCCTCAGGCAGACCGATGATCCGAATGTTTTTTCTTCTGTCCCTGTATTCAAGATCATCCACTTGGTCACGCAACTTACGAGCCTGCGTCTTCAGGGCTTGGATCTCTTCCTTGAATGAACTGGCATCAGCTTCCACCACTGACCCTGTGCTCCACCTCATCCGTCCTCTTCTCCAGGTCTCCCAGCTGTTGCTCATGCTGCTGCAGCATGAGAGAGACTGGAGCCAGCTTATCTTCAATCTGTTTCCCCAACATCTCGCGAGATTTCGCGAGCTGCTTCACCAGGTCCTGGAGAGTAATCTGCTCTGAGGCTGCTGCAAGCTGAGCTGCAGGCCTGGCCTCAGACACTCCTCCTCCCTTTTTAGGCATTTCTGGACAGCTGAAAATACAAGTAAGTCAATTTTTAAATGTTCTTGGGGCTCCACAATCTTTCCAATACCCCAAGAAATCCTGATGACCTGGGTTGGGTGGGTTAAAGGACTGTCCTGCTCCTGCTGCAATGCGAAGCTCTGCAGTGTGATCTTCTCAGATCACCGCCATCTTAGATCCCCCCTCTTGTGACCATTTAAAAGGGAACCATGATTTACCCTCCACAACAAATATTCTCTGAAGACCCTGCACAGACGTGGCTTCCGATTTTGAGAAAGTAATCTTACAACCTGGAAAGGAACCAATTGAATTGATACATTCTATCAAATGGGGCATTGACCACTGGATTCAACAGAAAAACAAGAACATCTGCGTATAACATGATCTTATGCAATTGTGATCCTACCTCCAGGGAAGCTATTATTAGGAACCCTACGGATAGCCTCCACCAGTGGCTCAATCACCAACATAAAAAGTAAAGGTGAGTGGGGACAGCTTTGCCGACTGCTCCTACAAATATTAAAATTACTAGATCTTACATCATTGGTGAGAACTGCGGCCAGAGGATCATTATAGAATACACTCAACTACCTAAAGGTCCCCCAATTCAAATTGTTCAAGGGTATAAAAAAAGATATGGCCACTTGACCTGAGCAAATGCCTTTTCTGCATGCAAGGAAATCACTAATCCCTGAACCAACTGCTGCTGACAAGCTTGAATCATATTCAGTAACCTCCTGACATTATTAGATGATCTACGGCTTTTTATATTCAATGAATTTACTGTCCTGAAAAATAAAAGGGATCCATTCGCCAGTGTTGCGAGCCGGTATACACTGCCCTGAACCTCAGTCTCTAAATATACTGCAGTGTGGTCAGAAATAGTGATGTTTCCAATTGTACATAATGTTACCGAATCCAGGGGTTAGAAAAAGATCAATCCTAGTATGACATTTGTACTGATTAGAAAAGAATGTAGAGTCCTTACACGTGGGGTAGAGACACCTCCAAACGTCCACCAATCCCAGTTCAGCATATAAGTCCATTAGTTGCTTAGATTGTGAAGAAAGTATTGAGGGGCTTCTAGGCATTCTATCTACTGCGGAATCCATGAAGCAATTAAAGTCTCCCCCTATAATTATCTGCTGTGGCGCAAGAACCATTAGTTTGGAGAATGCATCTATCAAACATTTAAGGGGGTGCATTGGGGGACAATAAACATTCAAAATACCATACTCTTCTCCATGTATTGAAGCTTTAAGAATGAGAAGCCATCTGTACTCATCTTTAATCTGAGCTAGCAACTTAATAGAAAGAATCTTTCATTTAAGTATGGCCGCTCCTCTGCTCCTAGTATTAAAGGAGGAGAAGTACATCCGATCAAACACATTCTGTTTCATTTTCAAATGTTCTTTAGCATTGAGATAAGGTCTCCTACAAATGTACAATGTCCACCCTCTCCTTTATAAGACTAGAAAGCACCTTTTTCTTCTTAACTAATGAATTGTTACCTCTAATATCCCAAATACACCACTTGAGGACACAATTAGCATGACTCTCTATAACATCATTTAAACTCCAAAAAAGGAAGAATTCGACTTATTAATTGCGAAACATAAAAAAACTCATGAAACCTAAAAAATACATAAACTAAAACTACTGCAACTAACATACTAATAATTACGCATACAACAAACTAAACCAAATCCAAGGCACTTAAAGAAGGGTTCTACCCCCTGCCCACAGGGCGCTGGTCAGAGCCAGGCTTGCACACCGCAACCCAATGTGCCCTTTAAGCTTTCACCCGGTTCAACGCAGCCTGCAGGCAAAGAAATCTCAGCAGCCAGCTTTCAAAGAAGCTCGCTGGCTGGTCACCTTCCACTTTGTCTGGCAGCCCCATGACACATCCATTCTTCCACCTACCTGCTGTAAAGGTCATTGACTTGTTCCAGTAAGGAAAGGACCTGTTTCTCAACAACCCAAATATATTCCTTTGAAGAGTCAATTGTGGTCTCCAAAGCTGCAGTCCTTCTTTCAACTTCTTTCATTCAGCAATCAAGGCCTTCCAGCTGCTCCTCGTGCTTGTGGAGCATGGTCACAATCAGGTCCAGCCTACCGCAGAATTTCTCAATCGACAATTTGATCACGTCTCTCAGTTTCACAAACTCCGTAGCCAGGGCCTGGTGGGTGAGCGACTCTAATGGACCAGTGGAGGGTGCTGCAGCTGTAGCTGCAGAAGTGTCTGACATCTTGGGAGAGTATCGGGACTTGCTGGAACCTCTACTTCTTGTCATTTTCTTTAATTGAACAGCCTTTAAGAAATTTATATAAGTTCTATAACTCTTTAAAAGCCAAATTTTCACAAAAATAACTTAAATGGGGAATGCAACTTTGCTTGGGCTGAGATGCAGAGCCCAGCAAAGCAGATTAACTTTGGGGAAAAAAAAAGTCAAAACAACAGCAGTTTAAAAGGGAGAAGAGCAGACAAAGGAAGCACATGGTGAGGACAGTGCAGGAGAGAGAGAGAGAGAGAGAGAGCCTGCACAGTTACTTCCTTTACTGTTTGAATTCGTGTATCACTGGACATCGGAATGCATCTGGGAAAATTAACAAACAGTGAAATTCACAACAAACCTTGGAGGAACTGTTGGGCGAAGTTCACATCACAGAATCAGATAAGTTAATTGTTGTTTTAAGTCTATCCAAGCGAAAGGCTGCAGTAGTGGGTACAGTGGATTCTTTCTTGATTATATGTTTTTAGAGATAAGTCTCTTGATTAAACTTAAAATATAAGCCATAGCTATTAATTTAACCTGATGCAATGTTTTGTAGAGGAATAAGACGGTGTTATTTTCTGGGTCTGTAGATTGTGAAGGAGCAAAAATGGCCTTTGCAGTGAGATGTACTTCTTGTCAAATGTGGGAGTTTAAAGAGAGTTTAAGGGTTACTGCGGATTATATCTGCCATAAATGCTGTTGGATGCAAATCTTATCAGATCGAGTGGATCGGTTAGAGAGACAAATACAAGTGATGGAGGAATTTGCAACAGCAACAGTATGTGATGGATTGCAGTTATAGAAAGGGGGGAAAGTCTCAGATACAGTCACATAAATGGGTCAACTCCAGGAAGGGTAAGAGAGGTAGGCAGCTAGAGCAGGAGTCTTTTGTGGATATACCTACCATGTCTATTGTCTACCCATTTCAAACAGGTATGCTGTTTTGGAAAATGTAGTGGGTGATGGATTCTCAGGGGAACGTAGCACAAACAGCCAAGTTTCTGGTATTGAGACTGGCTCTAATGTAATGAGGGGTACGTCGGCTTCCAAGAGATCAATTGTGTTAGGGGATTCTGTAGTCAGAGGTACAGACGTTTCTGTGGCCAGCAGAGAAAATGCAGAATGGTGTGTTGTTTCCCTGGTGCCAGGACCAAGGATGTCTCAGAGAGGGTTCAGAATGTTCTCACGGGGGAAGAGGAGCCAGCAGGAGGTCATTGTCCACATTGGAACCAACAACATTGGAAGGGAAAAGGTTGAGACTCTGAAGGGAGATTCCAGAAAGTTAGGCAGGAATTTAAACAGGAGGTCCTCAAGGGTAGTAATATCTGGATTACTCCCTGTGTGACGAGCTAGTGAGGGCATGAATAGGAGGATAGAGCAGATGAATGCATGGCTGAGGAGCTGGTATATGGGAGAAGGATTCACATTTTTGGATCATTGGAATCTCTTTTGGGGTAAAAGTGACCTGTACAAGAAGGATGGAAGGGGACTAATATACTGGCAGGGAAATTTGCTAGAACTGCTTGGGAGGTAAACTAGTAAGGTGGGGGGGGGGGGCAGGGAGATAGTGAGGAAAGAGATCGATCGGAGACGGGTACAGCTGAGAACAGAAGAAGTGAGTCAAACAGGCAGGGACAAGGTAGGACTAATCAATTAAACTGCATTTATTTCAATGCAAGAGGCCTAACAGGGAAGGCAGATGAACTCAGGGCATGGTTAGGAACATGGGACTGGGATATCATAGCAATTACGGAAACATGGCTAAGGGATGGGCAGGACTGGCAGCTTAATGTTCCAGGATACAAATGCTACAGGAACAATAGAAAGGGAGGCAAAAGAGGGGCAGGGGTGGGGGGAGTGGCATTTTGATCAGGGATAGTATTACAGCTGCGCTAAGGGAGGATATTCCTGGAAATACATCCAGGGAAGTTATTTGGGTGGAACTGAGAAATAGAAAGGGATGATCACCTTATTGGGATTGTATTATAGACCCCCCCCAATAGTCAGAGGGAAATTGAGAAACAAACTGGTAAGGAGATCTCAGCTATCTGTAAGAATAATAGGGTGGTTATGGTAGGGGATTTTAACTTTCCAAACATCGACTAGGACTGCCATAGTGTTAAAGGTTTAGATAGAGAGGAATTTCTTACGTGCGTACAAGACAATGTTCTGATTCAGTATGTGGATGTACCTACTAGAGAAGGTGCAAAACTTGACCTACTCTTGGGAAATAAGGCAGGGCAGGTGACTGAGGTGTCAGTGAGGGAGCACTTTGGGGCCAGCGACCATAATTCTATTCGTTTTAAAATAGTGATGGAAAAGGATAGACCAGATCTAAAAGTTGAAGTTCTAAATTGGAGAAAGGCCAATTTTGACGGTATTAGGCAAGAACTTTCCAAAGCTGATTGGAGGGAGATGTTCGCGGGTAAAGGGACAGCTGGAAAATGGGATAACAAGAATCCAGAGAAAGTATATTCCTGTCAGGGAAAGGGAAGGCTGGTAAGTATAGGGAATGCTGGATGACTAAAGAAATTGAGGGTTTGGTTAAGAAAAAGAAGGAAGCATCTGTAAGGTACAGACAGGATAGATCGAGTGAATGCTTAGAAGAGTATAAAGAAAGTAGGAGTATACTTAAGAAGAAAATCAGGAGGGCAAAACGGGGACATGAGATAGCTTTGGCAAATAGAATTAAGGAGAATTTAAAGGGGTTTTACAAATATATTAAGAACAAAAAGGTTACTAGGGAGAGAACAGGGCCCCTCAAAGATCAGCAAGGTGGCCTTTGTGTGGAGCCACAGAAAGTGGGGGAGATACGATATGAATAGTTTGCATCAGTATTTACTGGGGAAAAGGATATGTAGGGAAATAGATGGTGACATCTTGCAAAATGTCCAGATTACAGAGGAGGAAGTGCTGGGTGTCTTGAAACATTTAAAGGTGGATAAATCCCCAGGACCTGATCAGGTGTACCTGAGAACTCTGTGGGAAACTAGAGAAGTGATTGCTGGGCCTCTTGCTGAAATATTTGTATCATCGATAGTCACAGGTGAGGTGCCGGAAGACTGGAGGTTGGCAAACGTGGTGCCACTGTTTCAGAAAGGTGGTAAGGACAAGCCAGGGAACTATAGACCAGTACGCCTGACATCGGTGGTGGGCAAGTTGTTGGAGGGAATCCTGAGGGATAGGATGTACATGCATTTGGAAAGGCAAGGACTGATTCGGGATAGTCAACATGGCTTTGTGCGTGGGAAATCATGTCTCACAAACTTGATTGAGTTTTTTGAAGAAGTAACCAAGATTGATGAGGGCAGAGCAGTAGATATAATCTATATGGACTTCAGTAAGGCATTCGACAAGGTTCCCCATGGGAGACTGATTAGCAAGGTTAGATCTCATGGAATACAGGGAGAACTAGCCATTTGGATACAGAACTGGCTCAAAGGTAGAAGATGGAGGGTGGTGGTGGTGGAGGGTTGTTTTTCAGACTGGAGGCTTGTGACCAGTGGAGTGCCACAAGGATCAGTGCTGGGCCTTCTACTTTTTGTCATTTACATAAATGATTTGGATGCGAGCATAAGAGGTACAGTTAGTAAGTTTGCAGATGACACCAAAATTGGAGGTGTAGTGGACATCGAAGAGGGTTACCTCAGACTACAACAGGATCTGGACCAGATGGGCCAATGGGCTGAGAAATGGCAGATGGAGTTTAATTCAGATAAATGCGAGGTGCTGCATTTTGGGAAAGCAAATCTTAGCAGGACTTATACACTTAATGGTAAGGGCCTAGGGAGTGGTGCTGAACAAAGAGTGCAGGTTCATAGCTCCTTGAAAGTGGAGACGCAGGTAGATAGGATAGTAAAGAAGACGTTTGGTATGCTTTCCTTTATTGGTCAGAGTATTGAGTACAGGAGTTGGGAGGTCATGTTGCGGCTGTACAGGACATTGGTTAGGCCACTGTTGGAATATTGCGTGCAATTCTGGTCTCCTTCCTATCGGAAAGATGTTGTGAAACTTGAAAGGGTTCAGAAAAGATTTATAAGGATGTTGCCAGGGTTGGAGGATCTGAGCTACAGGGAGAGGCTGAACAGGCTGGGGCTGTTTTCCCTGGAGTGTCGGAGGCTGAGGGGTGACCTTATAGAGGTTTACAAAATTATGAGGGGCACGGATGGGATAAATAGGCAAAGTCTTTTCCCTGGGGTCGGGGAGTCCAGAACTAGAGGATATAGGTTTAGGGTGAGAGGGGAACGATATAAAAGAGACCTAAGAGGCAACTTTTTCATGCAGAGGGTGGTACATGTATGAAATGAGCTGCCAGAGGATGTGGTGGAGGCTGGTACAATTGCAACATTTAAGAGACATTTGGATGGGTATATGAATAGGAAGGGTTTGGAGGGATATGAGCCAGATGCTGGCAGGTGGGATTAGATTGGGTTGGGATATCTGGTTGGCATGGACGGGTTGGACCGAAGGGTCGGTTTCCATGCTGTACATCTCTATGACTCCATGACTCTCTCAAATCTCCACCATCTTGGATCCCCACGAATTTAATACTAAATACCTCTCCAGTAACAATTTAAAGCTCCATTTGGTTGAGAGAATAATAACTTTAAACACTCATCGACCAATAACTGGCTGATCTAGCTGTCGTCCCTTCCATGTCTTGGACCACTTAGTTCTGGAAAACTGCACAGAACAGCTTCTCCTTGCTCTCTGCATCAAATTCCCTGAAAACACAATACTCAGATGAGCTCAACTTCATTTTGTTTGCTTCATTCATCAGCAAAACTCCCTACCCAATTCGGTGTGCTGCCTGTACCACAGAGCTTATCATCAGGAAGGCTGAGAAAAGCTATAATTTAATGTTGCAGTTAAATACTAAGTGCAACCTTGACTAGATTTAAAAAAGATAAATTCATAGCATTCTATCAATTACGAAGTTCATCTTAAATGATTACAACTCACTCTGCAGCATTTAATAATTTCCTTACCTTTTCAACTCTTTTCACTTCTAATCTATGGTTCATGTTTCCAAGTAGCTAATGTAAAGTCTATCTGATAAGATGTGGCTATCTCCATGAAAATTGATACATTTCTTTGGGACAAGCTCTGAACGGGCCCAAATGCTGGCAATTGCCTCCTTAATGGAGCAGATGGTCTCTGGAGCCCGCTGCCTCCCCACCCTTGTGGAGATGGAGGGCGGAAAGGGAGGTGGTGTTGTTCAGAGGTCATTTTTTCCTCGTCTCACTTCAATGAGGCTAATGAAAATCCCCAGCTGGGTTATGGTCTCCCTGAATCCCAATATTAAAAAAGATTTGGAGATGGCATAGCAATAGTTATTGAAATTGTAGTCTAAGAAACTACTCAGCCTATGAGGCAAAGCCAATGAAAATAAATGAAAGACACTGCAGATAAATACAATAATTAAAAAGATAAACTACGTGGTAGTGTCATACAGAATTGAAATATTATGGCATCAATAACACATTTGAAAGCACTCAAGGTTTCACAAAGTTTAGAATCACACATCTCTACTTGACAGCAACAGGGTTATTAATTTACAGAAGTCGGTTGGCATAGTTATGCTGGCTGGTAGTTGGATAAAGAAGGTAGAATATATTGCAAATTAAATTTGCCTTCGTAAACTTAAACATTGCATGAATTTCACAACAATTAATAGAAATTATTTTGGAATCAAATATTGAAGAACCACAAAGGAAATAAGACCTTGATGAGAGTTGTGTTTAGGTTCCCAAGCAGTAGTCTGATTTATTTTCTGCCCAAATCCTGAGGGTAGAAAAGGGGCATGTAAGAAATGCACTATTACAATAACCATGGTGGACTTCAGAGAAAATCAGGCTAGTAGTAGATCCTAAGAAAAGGAAATTGTGGAATACAAGATGGGTTTTTTTAGAGCATCTTCAGGTACAGCCCACCAGAAAACAGGCAATTCTGGATTTAATAATGTGTATTGAAGCATACTGGATTAGGGAGCATAAAGTGAATAAATCCGAAGAATTCCGTGACCATAAAACGATAGCAAATTCTATGGTGTTTGAGCGGGAGAAGCTTAAATCAAATGTAACAGCATTACAATTCACTAAAGACAACTACAAGACAGAAGGGAGAATCTGGCCAGTGTTGATTAGAAGGGGAGCCTAGCAGGAAATACAGTGCAACAGAATGGCAAGAGTTTTTGGGGGGTAATTTAAGAGGCTCAGCAGAAATCCATCCCAAGAAAGACATATGCTAAGGGGAAGAGGAGGCAACCATGGCTGAGAAAGGAAGTCAGGGACAGCATAAAAGGATTTTTAAAAATAAGTGTCCACTTTCATTGGGGAGATAGGCAGGTAGGACAAGTCCAGAGAAGGAGAAAGTGAGGTCTGCAGATGCTGGAGATCAGAGATGGAAATGTGTTGCTGGAAAAGCACAGCAGGTCAGGCAGCATCTAGGGAACAGGAGAATCGACGTTTCGGGCATTAGCCCTTCTTCAGGAATGGCCCTTCTTCAAGTCCAGAGAAGTCATGGGGACAGTGCTGAGCTGGAAGTTTGGGACTAGGGTGAGGTGGGGTATGGGGAAATGAGGAAACTGTTGAAGTCCACATTGATGCCCTGGGGTTGAAGTGTTCTGAGGCGGAAGATGAGGCGTTCTTCCTCCAGGCGTCTGGTGGTGAGAGCGCGGCGGTGAAGGAGGCCCAGGACCTCCATGTCCTCGACAGAGTGGGAGGGGAAGTTGAAATGTTGGGCCACAGGGCGGTGCGGTTGATTAGTGTGGGTGTCCTGGAGATGTTGCCTAAAGCTCTCTGCTAGGAGGCGCCCAGTCTCCCCAAATGTAGAGGAGACCTCACCTTCATCCCCTCCCTCACTCACTTATTGTACTCTATGCTACTTTCTCCCCACCCCCACCATATTATCTCTCCACGCTTCAGGCTCTCTGCCTTTATTCCTGATGAAGGGCTTTTGCCCGAAACGTCAATTTCACTGCTCCTTGGATGCTGCCTGAACTGCTGTGCTCTTCCAGCACCACTAATCCAGAATATTCTCTAGGTCAGGGATTAAAAATCCACCCGCAAAAGTGGCTCAGTTGCACCACTGCTGACTAACCTGGTCAAATCCTAAAGGACATATCTTCTAGATTAGTTCAGCAGCCTGCGGAGATGGACCCAACAAGAGGGTAACACAACCTTGACCTCATCCTCACCTGTCTGCCTGCAGCAGATGTATCCATCCATGATATCATTAGGAGTGACCACCGCACAGTCGTTGTGGAGACAACATTCTATCTTCACTTTGAGGGTACCCTCTATCATGTTGTATAGCACTATTTGTGGTGCTAAATGGGATAACTCAATAGATTTAACAGTGCAAAACTGTGCATTTACAAATGCAGTAGACCATCAGACTTGTACTTGCCCATAATCTATAAGCCCATAGCTCTGCATATTCCCTATATCATCAATGTTGAGGGCCAACATTGGTTCAAAGACAAATGTAGAAGAATGTATCAAGTCCAGCACTAGATATACTAAACTGAGATGGCAACTTAAGAATTATGACAACTGCATGCAGACATAGTAACTATTATAGACAACGTTGTTATCCAACAACCAAGGTACCTCATTGATTTATAGGGGTCTATGGCACAGAAAAAACCCCTTCAGCCCAATGCATTTGTGCCGGTCAAAAACAAACACCTAACTATTTTAATCCTATTTTCCAGTACCTGGCGTCCCAGTTGCACATTTTAAATGTTTAAGAGCTCATGTCTCTTGCCTTGCAGGCAGTGAGTTTCAGATTCCCAACCGCATCTGGGTGAAAAGGTTTTACCTCACCTCTCCTCTAAACATCTTCTCCTTAAACCTCTGCACCCGGGCTTTGATTGCTGTAATCAAGGGAAAGGTTTCTTCTGGTCTACCCCATACATATCCTTCAGTTTTTTGCATCTCAGTCATGTTCCCTCTCAATTTCCTGTTATGAGGAAAACAACCTAGTCTATCCAATCTCTTCATAACTGAAACTCTCCAGGCCAGGCAACATTCTGGTAAACTTCCTCTGCACCCTTTCCAGTGGTATCAGATCTGTCTAACATGGATTCCAGAGTTATGCAAATTACTCTGTGGCCTAATCAATGTTTTATACACTTTCAACATAACCTCCTGGCTCTTAAACTCTATGCTCGACTAAAAAGTTTCCATAGGCATATTAACCACTTTATCCACTTGTCCTGACATGTTAAGGGACCAGTATATATGCACATTGAGATCTATCTGATCCTCAGTGCTACCCAGGGTCTATCATTCAGCATGTATACCCTTGCTTTGTTTGTTGTACCCAATTGCATCACCTTACACTTATCCAGATAGAATGATTGATACCAAATGGAATTCAATCTGACCAGCTTGTGTACATACTCTTGTAGTCTAGAGCTATCCTAGTCACTATTTACCACTCCAACAGTTTTTGTACTGTTTGTAATACTACTGATTAAGTCCAAATTAACCAGAAACTACAAATAGCAAGAGCCCCAATATTAACCTTTGAAGGACATTGCTGGACTCAGACTTAGAGTAAAAAAAATCCCTCAACAAATCACCCTCTGCTTCCTGTCAAGCCAAGCGTGGATCCAATTTGCCAAATTTCCTTGGATCTCATGGGCTCTTATATTGGCTTTCAGTCTTCCACATAAGACCTTATCACAAGTCTTACTGAAGACCATGTTGATGAGCATTGCCCTCAACACACCTCATCAACCCAAAGAAAAATTCAATCAAATTCAACGTCTATGGTAGGTAAGTTACTGGAGAAGATTCGGAGATAAGATATATATGCATTTGGAAAGACGGTTTGATTAGGAATAGTCTGTATGGCTTTGTGCATGGGAGATCATGCCTCTCAAATTTGTTAAGAGTATTTGAAGAAGTGACCAGGAACATTGACGAGGGCAGGGTAGTAGACGTAGTCTATATGGATTTTAGCAAGGCCTTTAATAAGATTCCACATGGTAGGCTGCTCTGGAAGGTTAGATTGTATGAAATCGAGGGAGAGCTTGCAAATGGATACACATTTGGCTTGATGGTAGGAAGTAGACGGTAGTAGTGGAAGGATGCTTGTTGGACTGGAGGACTGACTAGTGCAATGCCTCGGTCCATTGCTGTTTGTTATCTATATCAATGATTTGGATGAGAATGTACAAGACATGAAGAGTACGTTTGCTGATGACACTAAAATAGGCGGTATTGTGGACAGTGAGGAAGGTTGTCAGAAATTGCAACAGAACCTTGATCAGCTGGGGAAGTGAGCAGGGAGTTTAATATAGATAAGTATGAGGTCTTGCATTTTGGAAAGTCAAATCAAGGTAGAAGGTTTATGGTGAATGGTAAGGTCTTAAGGAATGTAATGGAACACCTTGGAGTTCAGGTGAATGGTTCTCTGAAAGTGGAGTCACAGATCAGAGTCGAAAAGTGTGTCGATGGTAAAGCACAGCCAATCAGTCAGAATCCGAGGAGCAGGAGAGTCGATGTTTTGAGAGAGCGCCATACTGATCTCCAGCATCTGCAGTCCTCACGTTCTCATCACAGATAGGCAGGACAGTGAAGGTAAAAACAATAACTGCAGATGCTGGAAACCAGATTCTGGATTAGAGTGGTACTGGAAAAGCACAGCAGTTCAGATGGCATCCGAGGACAGTGAAGGCGGCTTTTGGCACACTGGCCTTCATCATTCAGGGCACTGAGTAAAGTTGGGAAGTTATGTTGCAGTTGTACAGGATGTTGGCGAGGCCATATTTGGAGTATTGTGTTCAGTTGGGTCACCTTACTATAGGAAGGATCTTATTAAACTGGAAAGAGTCAAGAAGAATTTTACAAAGATATTGTCAGGACTCAAGAGTGAGTTATAGGGAGAGGTTGCACAAGCTCAGACTTCTTTCTTTAGAGCATAGGAGACTGAGGGGGGATCTTATAGAAGTGTATAAGATCATGAGAGGCATGGATATGGTGAATGTACTCAGTCTTTTTTCCCAGGGTTGGGGAATCGAGGATGAGAGGGCATCAGTTTAAGGTGAGAGGGAAATGAATAAAAAAGGAACCTGAGGGGCAATATTTTTTACACAGAGGGTGGTAAACATATGGAATGAACTGCCAGCAGAAATGGTTGATGGGGGTACGTTAACAACATTTAAACAAATACAGAGATAGGAAAGATTCCACCCTTTTTTTAAAAAAAAAATTACAAAACAATTTACAAAAAAGGAAAACAGTTAACATTTACAGATACACCAGCAATTTTACAAAGGGGAGGAGCAAAGCCAGGCCCCAAACCCTACCATTCAACCAGTTTACAGGGAGATGAGGACAAACCTCAAATCCCAGTTCCACATATGAAAAGACAGCAACAATGATTTTTGTACATGAGACAATACTATTACATGCAAAAGTGCAGACAATACAGATCCAGCAAGCTCCCATCCCTCCCACCTTCCAGCCACTCTAAGGCAGCCTACCCCTACCGGCTCTCTGTCCGCCCTGACACCTTTCGACCACCTCTAGGACAGCCTGCCCAAGGGTGACAGTGGTCAGGATGGCCTACCCACCTTCTGGCTTCACTAACCACCCTCAGCAACTTCCAACCACCTCTAGGACAGCCCGTCCCCTTCCCAGGGATGACGGCGTGCAGGGTAGCCCACAAGTCTACCGGATCTCATCCTGCCCCTACGCGCCTTCTGGTGCTCGGCTGTTCTGACACCTTTCGACCACTAGGACAGCCCGTCCCAAACACCTCTTCTCGAGATGACAGTGCTCAGAACGGCCTACCCACCATCTGGCTCTCAGGGCAACCGGAATCAGGGCAGCCTACCCACCCTCTGGTATTCAGGACAGCCTACTAACCTTCATGTTCATAGGATGGCCTACCCACTCTCCGGCTCTCGGGGTGACAGCTTTCAGGATGACCCATGAGCCTCCCAGCTCACAGTAAGACCTGCCAGACCCAGGGACACGCAAGACAGTGCAGGTGATAACCCAACAAACACCACAATACAGTTAATTGCCAAAAAACAGAGTCCTTTCTGGTACACAGTCTAAATGTAGAGTCTTCAGAATACGGAGTAAATTCCCAGGAATGGAGTCCTCTCCAGTTTATGAGGTGCATTGTCCAAAATGGAGTCCACTCCAAACTGCAGAATCCACTCCCAAAGGCAGCAAATGCACACCCCGCAGCACACAGATGTTGAGTCTCCATGGAGTCCTGGCACATCCTTAGAGAGCCAGGGCCATTCACAGGAACAGTACATTTTAAAAAGGTGCAGTTAACTCACAGGGGTTTTTGGTCCACTGCTGAAGGCAAGATCTTCTCCAAAACTCCAGGATACAGCAAGTGTTCACCTCCAAGTACACACACAGGTGTTCAATCTTCAGAGGCCCAGTCCCAGGGCTAGGCCTCCCCACAGGAACAGCTTCTCTGGTAAAATGTATGTCTTCCACAAGGGCTCAGTCCAAATACAAAAAACAAAGAAAACTAGAGTCCAAGGGCTAAGCCCTACCATAAAATCCACATCTTACTTTTCTCAAAAAAAGAAAAAAGGAGTAACACACAGGCTGTAACCAGTTAGTGAAACAACAACCCATTAATGAGAACTGAGCTACACCTGAAACATTATGTGCATCAGGAGTTTAACAATCAGTCCTCACTAAAAGGAATGCCAGTTAACAAACTGGCTAACTAATTCAGCCAGTTCAGGAATCAGGTTTCCCCCCCATCCAAAAAAAATAGCAGAAACCAACAGTAACATACTGACTGTAACTCCAGCCAGCATAGAGTCAATCCCCTAAGACTCTGAATCTCCTGTTTATTTTATTAAAATGTTAGGAAACAGTTTACAAAACAGTTAACATTTACAGCTGTATACAACAGCAATTTTTACAAGGAAGAGGAGCAGCAAGGCCAGGCCCCAAACCCTACCATTCAACCAGTTTACAGAGAGAAAAAAAAAAGAGGACAAACCTCAAATCTCAGTTTCACATATGACAAGACAGCAACAATGACATTTCTTCATTAAAAAGCTAATCCAGCTACATAAAAAAAAGTGCATACAATACAGACCCAGCAAGCCCCTGTTCCTCCCACCTTCTGGCCACCCTAAGCCAGTCCACCCCTACGTACCTTCTGGCTCTCGGTCCACTCCATGCCTCTTCCGGTTCTTGGTCCGCCCTGACACACATTTTGACCAGCTCTGGGGCAGTCTGCCCCGGTACCTGCCCGGGGAGCCAGCACTGAGGACGGCTACCCGCCTTCTGGCTCTCGGTCTGCCCCTACGTACCATTGGGCTCTCACTCACTCACTCCGATGCGCCATCTGGCCAGTGGGCTATCCTGGCACACCTTCCGGCCACCTCTAGGATAGCCTGTCCCGATTACCCCTTCTCGGGACAACAGCGCTCAGAACGGCCTACCCATCCTCTGGCTTTCGGGAGAGCCTATCAACCTTCAGGTTCACAGAATGGCCTACCCACTCTCCGGCTCTCGGAGTGGCCACTTTCAGGACGACCCATGAGCCTCCCAGCTCACAGTAAGGCCTGCCAGACCCAGGAACATACAAGACAATGCAAGTGATAGACCCAACAAACACTAATATACAGTTAATTACCAAAAAAGTCCTTTGTGGTACACATTCCAAATATAAGAGTCTTCAAAATATAAAGTCTATTCCCAAGAATGGAGTCCACTCCAGTTTTTGAGGTGCATTGTCCAAAATGGAGTCCACTCCAAACTGCAGAGTCCACGCCTGAAAGCAGCAAATGCACACCCCACAGCACACAGGTGTTCAGTCTCCATGGAGTCCTGGCCCAGCCTTGGAAAACCAGGCCCAATCACAGGAACACAATACATTGCACAGGTGCAGTTAACTCACAGGGGTTTGATCCACTCCTGAAGGCAAGGTCTTTACCCAAACTCCAGGATACAGCAAGTGCTCACCTCCCAGCACACACACAGGTCTTCAGTTTTCAGAGGCCTAGTCCGTCTGGAACAGCTCCTCTGATAAAATGTATGTCTTCCACAAGGGCTCAGTCCAAACACCAAAAAAAAAGTGAAGACACATACAAAAAAAACAAAGGAAACTAGAGTCCAAAGGCTAAGCCCTACCACAAAATTAACATTGTCCTTTTCTCAAAAAGTAGAAAAAGAGAAAAGACTAACACAGGCTGTAACCAGCCAGTGAAACAACAATCCCCTAATGAGAACTGAGTTACACCTGAAACACATTATGTGCATCAGGAGTTTAACAATCAGTCCTCACTTAAAAGGAATGCCAGTTAACAAACTGGCTAAATAATTCAGCCAGTTCAGAAATCAGGTTCCCCCTCCAAAAAAAAAGCAGAAACTAACAGTAACATACTGACTATAACATCAGCCAGCACAGAGTCAGTCCCCTAAACTGAGAAGACTCTGAATCTCCTGTTTATATTATTTTATTAAACAATTACAAAACAGTTTATAAAACACAGTTAACATTTACAACTATATACAACAGCAATTTTACAAGGGAGAGGAGCAGCAAAGCCAGGTCCCAAACCCTACTGTTCAGCCAGTTTACAGGGAGATGAGGACAAACCTCCAATCCCAGTTCCACATATAAAAGACAGCAACAATGACATTTGTACATAAAAAGCTAATCCAGTTACATAAACAGTGCATACAATACAGATCCAGCAAGCCCCGATCCCTCCCACCTTCCAGCCACCCTAAGGCAGCCCGCCCCTACGCACCTTCCGGCTCTCGGTCCACCCCATGCCCCTTCCAGGTCTTTGTCCGCCTTTCTGCGGTAGTGCTTATTTTTACCCCAGCACCCATGGTGTGTGTGTGCAGGTGTGAGACACAGTGAGAGACACAAAGTGCACGAATCTTTATTCGATTTCCACCACCAGGAAGATAGGAAAACACCCGAGTGGCCAGTGACAAGCAGTGCCCTTCACATCTCATTTGTTTTTGACATCAAAGGGCAATGCTGTGTGATACACTCCAGTTTATTTCTTTTTTTGAAGTGGGGGGGCAGGCTCCTCTTTATTTTTTTATCTTTTTTTTTCTTTTTTTTCTCCTAACCCCCACACTACCGCCAAACTGCGGCAGTGCTTTTTTTTTCCCCGGCAGACATGGTGTGTGCGTGCAGGTGTGAGACACAAAGTGCATGAATCTTTATTCAATTTCCACCACCAGGGAGATAGGAAAAGACCCGAGTGGCCAGTGACAAACAGTGCCCTTCACATCTCCTGTTTTTTTTTCTTTTCTTTAAAAGACAATGCTGAGTGATCAAAATCCACTGTATCGTTCCTTTTTTGTTTGTTTTTTTTCCTCCCCCTTTTTCTTTAACCACCACACTACCGCCTAACTGTGGTAGTGCTTATTTTTACCCCAGCACCCATGGTGTGTCTGTGCAGGTGTGAGACACAGTGAGAGACACAAAGTGCACGAATCTTTATTCAATTTCCACCACCAGGAAGATAGGAAAAGACCCGAGTGGCCAGTGACAAGCAGTGCCCTTCAAATCTCCTTTTTTTTATTTTTTTTTTCTTCCCACACTACCACCTGTCAATCCCTTATTTTTTTTTTGCCCTTCTCAACAAATGGCTATACAATCTTCTGTTTAGATTTTATTCTTTTTTAAATTAAACCCCCACACTACCTCCCAACTGCGGTAGTGTTTATTTTTTCCCCAGCACCCATGTTGTGTGTGTGCAGGTGTGAGACACAGTGAAAGACACAAGGTGCACAAATCTTTATTCAAATTTCCACCACCAGGAAGATAGGAAACACCCGAGTGGCCAGTGACAAGCAGTGCCCTTCACATCTCCGTTTTTTTAATTTTTTTTTCTTCCCACACTACCACCTGTCAATCCCGTATTTTTTTTATTTTTTTGGCCTTCTCAACAAATGGCAATACAATCTTCTGTTTATTTTTTTTTCTTTTCTTTTTTAAATTAAAACCCCACACTACCACCTAAGTGCAGTAGTGCTTATTTTTTCCCCGGCACCCATGTTGAGTGTGTGCAAGTGTGAGACACAGTGAGAGACACAAAGTGCACGAGTCTTTATTCAAATTTCCACCCCCAGGAAGATAGGAAAACACCCAAGTGGCCAGTGACAAGCTGTGCCCATCACATCTCCTGTTTTTTTTTCTTTTTTTTGGGCAATGCTTCCCCCGGTTATTTTGTTTTCTTTCCATTAACCCCCACACTACCGCCTAACTGCGGTAGTGCTTATTTTTTCCCCAACACCCGTGGTGGGTGTGTGTGCAGGTGTGAATCACAGTGAGAGACACAAGGTGTACGAATCTTTATTCAATTTCCACCACCAGGAGGATAGGAAAAGACCCGAGTGGTCAGTGACAAGCAGTGCCATTCACATCTCCTGCTTTTTTTTATTTTATTTTTATTCTTCCCACACTACCTCCTGACAATCCCCTTATATATTTTTTGCCCTTCTCAACAAATGGCTATACAATCTTCTGTTTAGATTTTTTTCTTTTTTAAATTAAACCCCCACACTACCTCCCAACTGCGGTAGTGCTTATTTTTTCCCCAGCACCCATGTTGTGTGTGTGCAGATGTGAGGCACAGTGAAAGACACAAGGTGCACAAATCTTTATTCAAATTTCCACCACCAGGAAGATAGGAAACACCCGAGTGGCCAGTGACAAGCAGTGCACTTCACATCTCGTGCTTTATTTCTCTTTTTTAAATTTTTTTTTCTCTGCGTGTGCAGGTGTGAGACACAGTGAGAGACACAGGGTGTACGAGTCTTTATTCAATTTACACCACGAGGAAGATAGGAAAACACCCCAGTGGCCAGTGACAAGCAGTGCCCTTCACATCTCCTGTCTTTTTTATTTTTTTTTCTTCCCACACTACCACCTGTCAATCCCTTTTTTTTTGCCCTTATCAACAAATGGCAGTACAATCTTCAGTTTATTTTTTTTCTTTTCTTTTTTAAACTAAAACCCCACACTACCACCTAAGTGCGGTAGTGCTTATTTTTTCCCCAGCACCCATGTTGAGTGTGTGCAAGTGTGCGACACATTGAGAGACACAAGGTGTACGAATCTTTATTCAATTTCCACCACCAGGAAGATAGGAAAACACCCGAGTGGCCAGTGACAAGCAGTGCCCTTCACATCTCCTGTTTTTTTTTCTCTTTTTTTTGAGCAATGCGTCCGCCGGTTATATATTTTTTTTCTTTCCTTTAACCCGCACACTACCGCCTAACTGCGGTAGTGCTTATTTTTTCCCCAGAAACCATGGTGTGTGTTTACAGGCGTGAGACACAGTGAGAGACACAAAGTGCACGAGTCTTTATTCAAATTTCCACCCCCAGGAAGAGAAGAAAACACCCAAGTGGCCAGTGACAAGCTGTGCCCAAGACATCTCCTGTTTTTTTTTCTTTTTTTTGGGCAATGCTTCCCCCGGTTATTTTTTTTTCTTTCCATTAACCCCCACACTACCGCCTAACTGCGGTAGTGCTTATTTTTTCCCCAACACCCATGGTGTGTGTGTGTGCAGGTGTGAATCACAGTGAGAGACACAAGGAGTACGAATCTTTATTCAATTTCCACCACCAGCAAGATAGGAAAACACCCGAGTGGCCAGTGACAAGCAGTGCCCTTCACATCTCCTGTTTTTTTTCTCTTTTTAAAATTTTTTTTTTCTGCTTGTGCAGGTGTGAGACACAGTGAGAGACACAAGGTGTACGATTCATTATTCAATTTCCACCACCAGGAAGATAGGAAAACACCCGACTGGCCAGTGACAAGCAGTGACGTTCACATCTCCTGTTTTATTTCTCTTTTTTTAAATTTTTTTTTTCTGCGTGTGCAGGTGTGAGACACAGTGAGAGACACAGGGTGCGCGAATCTTTATTCAATTTCCACCACCAGGAAGATAGGAAAACACCCGAGTGGCCAGTGACAAGCAGTGCCCTTCACATCTCCTGCTTTTTTTTATTTTATTTTTATTCTTCCCACACTACCTCCTGACACTCCTCTTATTTTTTTTTGCCCTTCTCAACAAATGGCAATACAATCTTCTGTTTAGATTTTTTTCTTTTTTAAATTAAACCCCCACACTATCTCCCAACTGCGGTAGTGCTTATTTTTTCCTCAGCACCCATGTTGTGTGTGTGCAGGTGTGCGACACAGTGAAAGACACAAGGTGCACAAATCTTTATTCAAATTTCCACCACCAGGAAGATAGGAAACACCCGAGTGGCCAGTGAAAAGCAGTGCCCTTCACATGTCCTGTTTTTTTTTTCTTTTTCTTTGGGCAATGCTTCCCCCGGTTCTATATTTTTTTCTTTCCTTTAACCCCCACACTACCGCCTAACTGCGGTAGTGCTTATTTTTTCCCCAGCACCCATGATGTGTGTTTACAGGTGTGAGACACAGTGAGAGACACAAAGTGCACGAGTCTTTATTCAAATTTCCACCCCCAGGAAGATAGGAAAACACCCAAGTGGCCAGTGACAAGCTGTGCCCATCACATCTCCTGTTTTTTTTTCTTTTTTTTGGGCAATGCTGACCCCGGTTATATTTTTTTTTCTTTCCATTAACCCCCACACTACCGCCTAACTGCGGTAGTGCTTATTTTTTCCCCAACATCCATGGTGTGTGTGTGTGCAGGTGTGAATCACAGTGAGAGACACAAGGTGTACGAATCTTTATTCAATTTCCACCACCAGGAAGATAGGAAAACATCCGAGTGGCCAGTGACAAGCAGTGCCCTTCATATCTCCTGTATTTTTTCTCTTTTTTAAATTTTTTTTCTGCTTGTGCAGGTGTGAGACACAGTGAGAGACACAAGGTGTACAATTCATTATTCAATTTCCACCACCAGGAAGATAGGAAAACACCCGAGTGGCCAGTGACAAGCAGTGCCCTTCACATCTCCTGTTTTTTTTTATTTTATTTTTATTCTTCCCACACTACCTCCTGACAATCCCCTTATATCTTTTTTGCCCTTCTTAAGAAATGGCTATACAATCTTCTGTTTAGATTTTTTTCTTTTTTAAATTAAACCCCCACACTACCTCCCAACTGCGGTAGTGCTTATTTTTTCCCCAGCACCCATGATGTGTGTGTGCAGATGTGAGAGACAGTGAAAGACACAAGGTGCACAAATCTTTATTCAAATTTCCACCACCAGGAAGATAGGAAACACCCGAGTGGCCAGTGACAAGCAGTGCCCTTCACATCTCCTTTTTTTTATTTTTTCTTCCCACACTACCACCTGTCAATCCCTTATTTTTTTTATTTTTTTTGCCCTTCTCAACAAATGGCAATACAATTTTCTGTTTATTTTTTTTCTTTTCTTTTTTAAATTAAAACCCCACACTACCACCTAAGTGCAGTAGTGCTTATTTTTTCCCCGGCACCCATGTTGAGTGTGTGCAAGTGTGAGACACAGTGAGAGACACAAGGTGTACGAATCTTTATTCAATTTCCACCACCAGGAAGATAGGAAAACACCCGAGTGGCCAGTGACAAGCAGTGCCCTTCACATCTCCTGTTTTTTTTTTCTTTTTCTTTGGGCAATGCTTCCCCCGGTTCTATATTTTTTTTCTTTCCTTTAACCCCCACACTACCGCCTAACTGCGGTAGTGCTTATTTTTTCCCCAGCACCCATGGTGTGTGTTTACACGTGTGAGACACAGTGAGAGACACAAAGTGCACGAGTCTTTATTCAAATTTCCACCCCCAGGAAGATAGGAAAACACCCAAGTGGCCAGTGTCAAGCTGTGCCCATCACATCTCCTGTTTTTTTTTCTTTTTTTTGGGCAATGCTTCCCCCGGTTATTTTTTTTTCTTTCCATTAACCCCCACACTACCGCCTAACTGCGGTAGTGCTTATTTTTTCCCCAACATCCATGGTGTGTGTGTGTGCAGGTGTGAATCACAGTGAGAGACACAAGGTGTACGAATCTTTATTCAATTTCCACCACCAGGAAGATAGGAAAACACCCAAGTGGCCTGTGACAAGCAGTGCCCTTCACATCTCCTGTTTTTTTTCACTTTTTTAAAAAAAAATTTTCTGCTTGTGCAGGTGTGAGACACAGTGAGAGACACAAGGTGTACAATTCATTATTCAATTTCCACCACCAGGAAGATAGGAAAACACCCGAGTGGCCAGTGACAAGCAGTGCCCTTCACATCTCCTGTTTTATTTCTCTTTTTTAAAATTTTTTTTTCTGCGTGTGCAGGTGTGAGACACAGTGAGAGACACAGGGTACGCGAATCTTTATTCAATTTCCACCACCAGGAGGATAGGAAAAGACCCGAGTGGTCAGTGACAAGCAGTGCCCTTCACATCTCCTGCTTTTTTTTATTTTATTTTTATTCTTCCCACACTACCTCCTGACAATCCCCTAATATTTTTTTTGCCCTTCTCAACAAATGGCTATACAATCTTCTGTTTAGATTTTTTTCTTTTTTAAATTAAACCCCCACACTACCTCCCAACTGCGGTAGTGCATATTTTTTCCCCAGCACCCATATTGTGTGTGTGCAGATGTGAGACACAGTGAAAGACACAAGGTGCACAAATCTTTATTCAAATTTCCACCACCAGGAAGATAGGAAACACCCGAGTGGCCAGTGACAAGCAGTGCACTTCACATCTCCTGCTTTACTTCTCTTTTTTTAAATTTTTTTTTTCCGCGTGTGCAGGTGTGAGACACAGTGAGAGACACAGGGTGTACGAGTCTTTATTCAATTTCCACCACGAGGAAGATAGGAAAACACCCGAGTGGCCAGTGACAAGCAGTGCCCTTCACATCTCCTGTTTTATTTCTCTTTTTTTTAATTTTTTTTTCTGCGTGTGCAGGTGTGAGACACAGTGAGAGACACAAGGTGTACGAATCTTTATTCAATTTCCACCACCAGGGAGATAGGAAAACACCCGAGTGGCCAGTGACAAGCAGTGCCCTTCACATCTTCTGTCTTTTTATTTTTTTTTCTTCCCACAATACCACCTGTCAATCCCTTTTTTTTTGCCCTTCTCAACAAATGGCAGTACAATCTTCAGTTTAGTTTTTTTCTTTACTTTTTTAAACTAAAACCCCACACTACCACCTAGGTGAGGTAGTGCTTATTTTTTCCCCAGCACCCATGTTGAGTTTGTGCAAGTGTGAGACACAGTGAGAGACACAAGGTGTACAAATCTTTATTCAATTTCCACCACCAGGAAGATAGGAAAACACCCGAGTGGCCAGTGACAAGCAGTGCCCTTCACATCTCCTGTTTTTTTTCCCTTTTTTAAATTTTTTTTTCTCTGCGTGTGCAGGTGTGAGACACAGTGAGAGACACAGGGTGCGCGAATCTTTATTCAATTTCCACCACCAGGAAGATAGGAAAAGACCCGAGTGGCCAGTGACAAGCAGTGCCCTTCACATCTCCTGCTTTTTTTTATTTTATTTTTATTCTTCCCACACTACCTCCTGACAATCCCCTTATATTTTTTTTGCCCTTCTCAACAAATGGCAATACAATCTTCTGTTTAGATTTTTTTCTTTTTTAAATTAAAACCCGCACACTACCTCCCAACTGCGGTAGTGCTTATTTTTTCCCCAGCACCCATGTTGTGTGTGTGCAGATGTGAGACACAGTGAAAGACACAAGGTGCACATATCTTTATTCAAATTTCCACCACCAGGAAGATAGGAAACACCCGAGAGGCCAGTGACGAGCAGTGCCCTTCACATCTCCTGTTTTTTATTTTTTCTTCCCACACTACCACCTGTCAATCCCTTTTTTTTTTCTTTTTTTTGCCCTTCTCAACAAATGGCAATACAATTTTCTGTTTATTTTTTTTTCTTTTCTTTTTTAAATTAAAACCCCACACTACCACCTAAGTGCGGTAGTGCTTATTTTTTCCCCAGCACCCATGTTGAGTGTGTGCAGGTGTGAGACACAGTGAGAGACACAAGGTGTACGAATCTTTATTCAATTTCCACCACCAGGAAGATAGGAAAACACCCGAGTGGCCAGTGACAAGCAGTGCCCTTCACATCTCCTGTTTTTTTTTTCTTTTTCTTTGGGCAATGCTTCCCCCGGTTCTATATTTTTTTTCTTTCCTTTAACCCCCACACTACCGCCTAACTGCGGTAGTGCTTATTTTTTCCCAAGCACCCATGGTGTGTGTTTACACGTGTGAGACACAGTGAGAGACACAAAGTGCACGAGTCTTTATTCAAATTTCCACCCCCAGGAAGATAGGAAAACACCCAAGTGGCCAGTGTCAAGCTGTGCCCATCACATCTCCTGTTTTTTTTTCTTTTTTTTGGGCAATGCTTCCCCTGGTTATTTTTTTTTCTTTCCATTAACCCCCACACTACCGCCTACCTGCGGTAGTGCTTATTTTTTCCCCAACATCCATGGTGTGTGTGTGTGCAGGTGTGAATCACAGTGAGAGACACAAGGTGTACGAATCTTTATTCAATTTCCACCACCAGGAAGATAGGAAAACACCCGAGTGGCCAGTGACAAGCAGTGCCCTTCACATCTCCTGCTTTTTTTTATTTTATTTTCATTCTTCCCACACTACCTCCTGACAATCCCCTTATATTTTTTTTGCCCTTCACAACAAATGGCTATACAATCTTCTGTTTATTTTTTTTTCTTTTCTTTTTTAAATTAAAACCCCACACTACCACCTAAGTGCGGTAGTGCTTATTTTTTCCCCAGCACCCATGTTGAGTGTGTGCAAGTGTGAGACACAGTGAGAGACACAAAGTGCACAAATCTTTATTCAATTTCCACCACCAGGAAGATAGGAAAACACCCGAGTGGCCAGTGACAAGCAGTGCCCTTCACATCTCCTTTTTTTTATTTTTTCTTCCCACACTACCACCTGTCAATCCCTTTTTTTTTGCCCTTCTCAACAAATGGCAGTACCATCTTCAGTTTATTTTTTTTCTTTTCTTTTTTAAACTAAAACCCCACACTACCACCTAAGTGCGGTAGTGCTTATTTTTTCCCCAGCACCCATGTTGAGTGTGTGCAGGTGTGAGACACAGTGAGAGACACAAAGTGCATGAATCTTTATTCAATTTCCAACACCAGGAAGATAGGAAAACACCCGAGTGGCCAGTGACAAGCAGTGCCCTTCACATCTCCTTTTTTTTATCTTTCCATTAACCCCCACACTACCGCCTAACTGCGGTAGTGCTTATTTTTTCCCCAACACCCATGGTGTGTGTGTGTGCAGGTGTGAATCACAGTGAGAGACACAAGGTGTACGAATCTTTATTCAATTTCCACCACCAGGGAGATAGGAAAACACCCAAGTGGCCTGTAACAAGCAGTGCCCTTCACATCTCCTGTTTTTTTTCATTTTTAAAAAAACTTTTCTGCTTGTGCAGGTGTGAGACACAGTGAGAGACACAAGGTGTACGATTCATTATTCAATTTCCACCACCAGGAAGATAGGAAAACACCCGAGTGGCCAGTGACAAGCAGTGCCCTTCACATCTCCTGCTTTTTTTTATTTTATTTTTATTCTTCCCACACTACCTCCTGACAATCCCCTTATATTTTTTTTGCCCTTCACAACAAATGGCAATACAATCTTCTGTTTATTTTTTTTTCTTTTCTTTTTTAAATTAAAACCCCACACTACCACCTAAGTGCGGTAGTGCTTATTTTTTCCCCAGCACCCATGTTGAGTGTGTGCAGGTGTGAGACACAGTGAGAGACACAAGGTGTACGAATCTTTATTCAATTTCCACCACCAGGAAGATAGGAAAACACCCGAGTGGCCAGTGAAAAGCAGTGCCCTTCACATCTCCTGTTTTTTTTTTCTTTTTCTTTGGGCAATGCTTCCCCCGGTTGTATATTTTTTTTCTTTCCATTAACCCCCACACTACCGCCTAACTGCGGTAGTGCTTATTTTTTCCACAGCACCCATGCTGTGTGTTTACAGGTGTGAGACACAGTGAGAGACACAAAGTGCACGAGTCTTTATTCAAATTTCCACCCCCAGGAAGATAGGAAAACACCCAAGTGGCTAGTGACAAGCTGTGCCCATCACATCTCCTGCTTTTTTTTCTTTTTTTTGGGCAATGCTGACCCCGGTTATATTTTTTTTCTTTCCATTAACCCCCACACTACCGCCTAACTGCGGTAGTGCTTATGTTTTATCCAACACCCATGGTGTGTGTGTGTGCAGGTGTGAATCACAGTGAGAGACACAAGGTGTACGAATCTTTATTCAATTTCCACCACCAGGAGGAAAGGAAAAGACCCGAGAGGCCAGTGACAAGCAGTGCCCTTCACATCTCCTGTTTTTTTTCTCTTTTTTTAATTTTTTTTTCTCTGCGTGTGCAGGTGTGAGACACAGTGAGAGACACAGGGTGCGCGAACCTTTATTCAATTTCCACCATCAGGAGGAAAGGAAAAGACCCGAGAGGCCAGTGACAAGCAGTGCCCTTCACATCTCCTGTTTTTTTTTTTTTCTTTGGGCAATGCTTCCCCCGGTTCTATATTTTTTTTCTTTCCTTTAACCCCCACACTACCGCCTAACTGCGGTAGTGCTTATTTTTTCCACAACACCCATGGTGTGTGTGTGTGTGTGTGCAGGTGTGAATCACAGTGGGAGACACAAGGTGTACGAATCTTTATTCAATTTCCACCACCAGCAAGATAGGAAAACACCCGAGTGGCCAGTGACAAGCAATGCCCTTCACATCTCCTGTTTTTTTTCTCTTTTTTAAAATTTTTTTTTCTGCTTGTGCAGGTGTGAGACACAGTGAGAGACACAAGGTGTACAATTCATTATTCAATTTCCACCACCAGGAGGATAGGAAAACACCCAAGTGGCCAGTGACAAGCATTGCCCTTCACATCTCCTGCTTTTTTTAATTTTATTTTTATTCTTCCCACACTACCTCCTGACAATCCCCTCATTTTTTTTTGCCCTTCTCAACAAATGGCAATACAATCTTCTGTTTAGATTTTTTTCTTTTTTAAATTAAACCCGCACACTACCTCCCAACTGCGGTAGTGCTTATGTTTTCCCCAGCACCCATGTTGTGTATTTGCAGGTGTGAGACACAGTGAAAGACACAAGGTGCACAAATCTTTATTCAAAGTTCCACCACCAGGAAGATAGGAAACACTCGAGTGGCCAGTGACAAGCAGTGCCCTTCACATCTCCTTTTTTTTATTTTTTCTTCCCACACTACCACCTGTCAATCCCTTATTTTTTTTATTTTTTTTGCCCTTCTCAACAAATGGCAATACAAACTTCTGTTTATTTTTTTTTCTTTTCTTTTTTAAATTAAAACCCCACACTACCACCTAAGTGCGGTAGTGCTTATTTTTTTCCCCAGCACCCATGTTGAGTGTGTGCAAGTGTGAGACACAGTGAGAGACACAAAGTGCACGAATCTTTATTCAATTTCCACCACCAGGAAGATAGGAAAACACCCGAGAGGCCAGTGACAAGCAGTGCCCTTCACATCTCCTGTTTTTTTTTTGGGCAATGCTTCCCTCGGTTATATATATTTTTTCTTTCCATTAACCCTCACACTACCGCGTAACTGCGGTAGTGCTTATTTTTTCCCCAGCACCAATGTTGTGTGTGTGCAGGTGTGAGACACAGTGAGAGACACAAGGTGTACGAATCTTTATTCAATTTCCCCCAGCAGGTAGATAGGAAAACACCCGAGTGGCCAGTGACAAGCAGTGCCCTTCACATCTCCTGTTTTTTTTTCCCACACTACCGCCTAACTGCGGTAGAGCTAATTTTTTTCCCAGCACACATGGTGTGTGTGTGTAGGTGTGAGACACAGTGAGAGACACAAGGTGTACGAATCTTTATTCAATTTCCACCACCAGGAAGATAGGAAAACACACACGTGGCCAGTGACAAGCAGTGCCCTTCACATCTTTTTTTTCCTCTTTTTTTAAATTTTTTTTCTCTGCGTGTGCAGCTGTGAGACACAGTGAGAGACACAAGGTGTACGAATCTTTATTCAATTTCCTCCACCAGGAAGATAGGAAAACACCCGAGTGGCCAGTGACAAGCAGTGCCCTTCACATCTCCTGTTTTTTTTCCCACACTACCGCCTAACTGCGGTAGTGCTTACATTTTCCCCAGCACCCATGGTGTGTGTTTGCAGCTGTGAGACACAGTGAGAGACACAAGGTGTACGAATCTTTATTCAATTTCCACCACCAGGAAGATAGGAAAACACCCGAGTGGCCAGTGACAAGCAGTGCCCTTCACATCTCCTGTTTTTTTTCCCACACTACCGCCTAACTGCGGTAGTGCTTATTTTTTCCCCAGCACCCATGGTGTGTGTGTGTATGTGTGAGACACAGTGAAAGACACAAGGTGTACAAATCTTTATTCAATTTCCACCACCAGGAAGATAGGAAAACACCCGAGTGGCCAGTGACAAGCAGTGCCCTTCACATCTCCTGTTTTCTTTTTTTTGGGGCAATGCTTCCCCCGGTTATTTTTTTTTCTTTCCATTAACCCCCACACTACCGCCTAACTGCGGTCGTGCTTATTTTTTCCCTAGCACCCATGGTGTGTGTGTGTGACACAGTGAGAGACACAAGGTGTACGAATCTTTATTCAATTTCCACCACCAGGGAGATAGGAAAACACCCGAGTGGCCAGTGACAAGCAGTGCCCTTCACATCTCCTGTTTTTTTTGCTTTTTTTTAACCCCCACACTACCGCGTAACTGCGGTAGTGCTTATTTTTTCCCCAGCACCCATGTTTTGTGTGTGCAGGTGTGAGACACTGTGAAAGACACAAGGTGCACAAATCTTTATTCAAATTTCCACCATCAGGACGATAGGAAAACACCCGAGTGGCCAGTGACAAGCAGTGCCCTTCACATCTCCTTTTTGTTTATTTTTTTTTCCACACTACCTCCTGACAATCCCCTTTTTTTTTGCCCTTCTCAACAAATGGCAATACAATCTTCTGTTTATATTTTTTACTTTTTAAAATTAACCCCCCACACTACCACCTAAGTGCGTTAGTGCTTATTTTTTCCCCAGCACCCATGTTGTGTGTGTGCAGGTGTGAGACACAGTGAAAGACACAAAGTGCACAAATCTTTATTAAATTTCCACCACCAGGAAGATAGGAAACACCCGAGTGGCCAGTGACAAGCAGTGCCCTTCACATCTCTTGTTTTTTTTTTCTATTTTTTTGGGCAATGCTTCCCCCGGTTATATATTTTTTTTCTTTCCTTTAACCCCCACACTACCGCGTAACCGCGGTAGTGCTTATTTTTTCCCCAGCACCAATGTTGTGTGTGTGCAGGTGTGAGACACAGTGAGAGACACAAGGTGTACGAATCTTTATTCAAATTTCCACCACCAGGAAGATAGGAAACACCCGAGTGGCCAGTGACAAGCAGTGCCCTTCACATCTCCTGTTTTTTATTTTTTCTTCCCACACTACCACCTGTCAATCCCTTTTTTTTTTATTTTTTTTGCCCTTCTCAACAAATGGCAATACAATCTTCTGTTTATTTTTTTTTCTTTTCTTTTTTAAATTAAAACCCCACACTACCACCTAAGTGCGGTAGTGCTTATTTTTTCCCCAGCACCCATGTTGAGTGTGTGCAAGTGTGAGACACAGTGAGAGACACAAAGTGCACGAATCTTTATTCAATTTCCACCACCAGGAAGATAGGAAAACACCCGAGAGGCCAGTGACAAGCAGTGCCCTTCACATCTCCTGTTTTTTTTTTGGGCAATGCTTCCCTCGGTTATATATATTTTTTCTTTCCATTAACCCTCACACTACCGCGTAACTGCGGTAGTGCTTATTTTTTCCCCAGCACCAATGTTGTGTGTGTGCAGGTGTGAGACACAGTGAGAGACACAAGGTGTACGAATCTTTATTCAATTTCCACCAGCAGGAAGATAGGAAAACACCCGAGAGGCCAGTGACAAGCAGTGCCCTTCACATCTCCTGTTTTTTTTTTGGGCAATGCTTCCCTCGGTTATATATATTTTTTCTTTCCATTAACCCCCACACTACCGCCTACCTGCGGTAGTGCTTATTTTTTCCCCAACATCCATGGTGTGTGTGTGTGCAGGTGTGAATCACAGTGAGAGACACAAGGTGTACGAATCTTTATTCAATTTCCACCACCAGGAAGATAGGAAAACACCCGAGTGGCCAGTGACAAGCAGTGCCCTTCACATCTCCTGTTTTTTTTTCCCACACTACCGCCTAACTGCGGTAGAGCTAATTTTTTTCCCAGCACACATGGTGTGTGTGTGTAGGTGTGAGACACAGTGAGAGACACAAGGTGTACGAATCTTTATTCAATTTCCACCACCAGGAAGATAGGAAAACACACACGTGGCCAGTGACAAGCAGTGCCCTTCACATCTTTTTTTTCCTCTTTTTTTAAATTTTTTTTCTCTGCGTGTGCAGCTGTGAGACACAGTGAGAGACACAAGGTGTACGAATCTTTATTCAATTTCCTCCACCAGGAAGATAGGAAAACACCCGAGTGGCCAGTGACAAGCAGTGCCCTTCACATCTCCTGTTTTTTTTCCCACACTACCGCCTAACTGCGGTAGTGCTTACATTTTCCCCAGCACCCATGGTGTGTGTTTGCAGCTGTGAGACACAGTGAGAGACACAAGGTGTACGAATCTTTATTCAATTTCCACCACCAGGAAGATAGGAAAACACCCGAGTGGCCAGTGACAAGCAGTGCCCTTCACATCTCCTGTTTTTTTTCCCACACTACCGCCTAACTGCGGTAGTGCTTATTTTTTCCCCAGCACCCATGGTGTGTGTTTGCAGGTGTGAGACACAGTGAGAGACGCAAGGTGTACAAATCTTTATTCAATTTTCACCACCAGGAAGATAGGAAAATACCCGAGTGGCCAGTGACAAGCAGTGCCCTTCACATCGCCTGTTTTCTTTTTTTTTGGGGCAATGCTTCCCCCGGTTATTTTTTTTTCTTTCCATTAACCCCCACACTACCGCCTAACTGTGGTAGTGCTTATTTTTTCCCCAGCACCCATGGTGTGTGTGTGTGACACAGTGAGAAACACAAGGTGTACGAATCTTTATTCAATTTCCACCACCAGGGAGATAGGAAAACACCCGAGTGGCCAGTGACAAGCAGTGCCCTTCACATCTCCTGTTTTTTTGTTGCTTTTTTTTAACACCCAAACTACCGCGTAACTGCGGTAGTGCTTATTTTTTCCACCACCAGGGAGATAGGAAAACACCCGAGTGGCCAGTGACAAGCAGTGCCCTTCACATCTCCTGTTTCTTTTCTATTTTTTTTAAAAAAAAATTTCTGCATGTGCAGGTGTGAGACCCAGTGAGAGACACAAGGTGTGCGAATCTTTATTCAATTTCCACCACCAGGAAATAGGAAAACACTTGAGTGGCCAGTGACAAGCAGTGCCCTTCACATCTCCTGTTTTTTTTTATTTTATTTTTTTTTCTTCCCACACTACCACCTGACAATCCCCTTTTTTTTTTTGCCCTTCTCAACAAATGGCAATACTATCTTCTGTTTAGAGTATTTTCTTTTTTAAATTAAACCCCCACACTGCCACCTAAGTGCGGTAGTGCTTATTTTTTCCCCAGCACCCATGTTGTGTGTGTGCAGGTGTGAGACATCTACTACAAACCAACCGACTCCCACAGCTACCTGGACTACACCTCCTCCCATCCTGCCCCCTGTAAAAACGCCATTCCATTCTCCCAATTCCTTCGACTCCGCCGCATCTGCTCCCAGGAGGACCAGTTCCAAAAACGCACATCCCAGATGGCCTCCTTCTTCAAGGACCGCAATTTCCCCCCCGACGTGGTCAACGATGCCCTCCACCGCATCCCTTCCACTTCCCGATCCTCCGCCCTTGAACCCCGCCCCTCCAACCGCCACCAGGACAGAACCCCACTGGTCCTCACCTACCACCCCACTAACCTCCATGTACAGCGCATCATCCGCCGCCATTTCCGCCACCTCCAAACGGACCCCACCACCAAGGATATATTTCCCTCCCCTCCCCTATCAGCATTCCGTAAACACCACTCCCTCCGTGACTCCCTCGTCAGATCCACACCCCCCACCAACCCAACCTCCACTCCCGGCACCTTCCCCTGCAACCGCAGAAGGTGCAAGACTTGCGCCCACACCTCCCCCCTCACCTCCCTCCAAGGCCCCAAAGGAAACTTCCATATCCGCCACAGATTTACCTGTACCTCCACACATATCATCTATTGCATCCTTTGCACCCGATGTGGCCTCCTCTATATTGGGGAGACGGGCCGCCTACTTGCGGAGCGTTTCAGGGAACACCTCTGGGACACCCGGACCAACCAACCCAACCACCCTGTAGTTCAACATTTCAATTCCCCCTCCCACTCCACCAAGGATATGCAGGTCTTTGGACTCCTCCATCGTCAGACCACAGCGAAACGACGGTTGGAGGAAGAATGCCTCATCTTCTGGCTAGGAACCCTACAACCACAAGGGATGAATTCGGATTTCACCAGTTTCCTCATTTCCCCTCCCCCCAGCCTGTCTCAGTCAAATCCATCAAATTCAGCACCGCCTTCCTAACCTGCAATCTTCTTCCCGACCTCTCCGCCCCCACCCCAGTCTGACCTATCACCCTCACCTTGACCTCTTTCCACCTATCACATTTCCGACGCCCCTCCCCCAAGTCCCTCCTCCCTATCTTTTATCTTAGCCTGCTGGACCAACTTTCCTCATTCCTGAAGAAGGGCTAATGCCCGAAACGTCGATTCTCCTGTTCCCTAGATGCTGCCTGACCTGCTGCGCTTTTCCAGCAACACATTTCCATCTCTGATCTCCAGCACCTGCAGACCTCATTTTCTCCTCCGACACAGTGAAAGACACAAGGTGCACAAATCTTTATTCAAATTTCCACCACCAGGAAGATAGGAAAACACCCAAGTGGCCAGTGACAAGCAGTGCCCTTCACATCTCTTTTTTTAAATTTTTTTTATTTTTTTTTCTTCCCACACTACCACCTGACAATCCCTTTTTTTTTGCCCTTCTCAACAAATGGCAATACAATCTTCTGTTTATTTTTTTCTTTACTTTTTTAAATTAAACCCCCACACTACCACCTAAGTGCGGTAGTGCTTATTTTTCCCCAGCACCCATGTTGTGTGTGTGGGTAGGTGTGAGACACAGTGAGAGACACAAGGTGCACAAATCTTTATTCAATTTCCACCACCAGGGAGATAGGAAAACACCCGAGTGGCCAGTGACAAGCAGTGCCCTTCACATCAAAGGGCAGTGCTGTGTCATCAAAACAGTGAAGGGGAGGGTAGGAACTAAATCAAAATAGAGTTGGAGGGAGAAATGATGCACTCCACTCCCTGCGGCGCCCACCTCTCCCTGAACAACTCCAGGGTGTCGGTCGACACCGCGTGCTCCTTCTCCAAGGACACCCGGGCTCTAACGTAACCGCAGAAGAGGGGCAGGCAGTGGGCCCTAACGACCCCCTCAACAGCCCGCTGCCTGGACCTGTTAATGGCCAGTTTGGCCAGGCCCAGGAGCAATCTCCTTTTTTTTTTGTCCACCAGGGCTCACTGATTGGCCCAGGTTAATAACCAAGGATCTCATAGTCAATGAGATCCACCTGACCATTTAAAAGACATTTGGACAAGTACATAGATATGAAAGATTTAGAAGTATATGGGCCAAATGCAGGTAGGTGGGACTTGTTTAGTTTGAGAATGGACTAGTTGAACCGAGGGTCTGTTTCCATGCTGTATGACTCTATGACTTGCACCCTTCTTAGATGATAGCACTACATTGGCTCTTTGGTCAGACAGGAATTGAACATTTTTGCAAGCACCTCCTGCTATTTTCTCCCTTGCCTCACGCAACAACCTGGGATGCATTTCATCTCGCCCTGGAGATTTATTTAAGCCTGTCAGACCACTGTGAATCTCCTCACTGTATAAGCTAATTTCTTTAATTGTACCACAGACCTTCTCCCTGATTTTTATACTCACATCATCTTGCTCACTTGTGAACACCAATCCAAGTTTTCATTTAGAACCCTACTTCCATCCTCGGCTCCATGCGCAAATTGCCACCGTGATCCTCAATGGGCCCAACTCTTTCTCTCATCATCCTTCTACCCTTAATGTAGCTCAAAAACAACTTGGGATGTTTCTTCATTTTATCTGCCAGTATCCTTTCATATCCTCTTTTATCTCTCAATTTTTTTTTGAAGTTCCCTTTTGTACATTCTATAGTCTTGGGTTGCTGCAGTTTTGAGCTCCTGTGAGCTGTAATACGCCTCCCTTTGTCTCTTAATCCCATTGTGTATATCCATTGAAGTCCAGGGTTCACAGGATTTGAATGTTCCACCCAGGGCATTCTAGCTAGGTGGATAAAGAACTGGTTGAGCAACAGGATACAGAGAGTAGTAGTTGAAGGGAGTTTCTCGAAATGGAGAAGGGTGACCAGTGATGTTCCACAGGGGTCAGTATTGGGGCCACTGTTGTTTGTAATATACATAAATGATCTAGAAGAGGGCACTGTTGGTATGATCAGCAAGCTTGCAGATGACACAGAGATTAGTGGAGTAGCAGAAAGCATAAGGGACTGTCAGAGAATACAGGAGGATATAGATAAACTGGAGAGTTGGGCAGAAAAGTGGCAGATGGCTTTCAATCCAAACAAATATGAGGTGATGCATTTAGGCAAGTCTAATTCTCGAGCGAATTATACAATGAATAGAAGAGCCTTGGGAAAAGTTGATGGGCAGAGAGATCTGGGAGTGCAGGTCCATTGTAGCCTGAAGGTTGCTGCACAGGTGGATAGAATGGTCAAGAAGGCATATGGTATGCTTGCCTTCATTGGACGGGGTATTGAGTATAAGAGCTGGCAAGTCATGTTAAAATGACATTGTTTCGGCCGTATTTAGAATACTCTGTACAGTTCTGGTTGCCACATTACCAAAAGGATGTGGATGCTTTGGAGAGAATGCAGAGAAGGTTTACAAGAATGTTGCCTGGTATGGAAGGTGCTAGCTATGAAGAGAGGTTGAGTAGGTTAGGTTTATTTTCACTAGAAAAAAGGAGATTGAGGGGGGGACCTAATTGAGGTTTACAAAATCATGAAGGGTATAGACAGGGTGGATAGAGACAAGCTTTTTCCCCAGGGTGAAGGATTCAATAATGAGAGGTCATGCTTTCAAGGTGCGAGGTGGAAAGTTTAAGGGGGATACATGCGGCAAGTACTTCACACAGAGGGTGGTGGGCGTTTGGAACGCATTGCCAGCAGAGATGGTAGAGGCAGGCATAGTAGATTCATTTAAGATGCGTCTGGACAGATGCATGCCTAGGTGAGGAGTAGAAGGATACAAATGCTTAGGAATTGACTGACAGGTTTAGACAGTACATTTGGATCGGCTCAGGTTTGGAGGACCAAAGGGCCTGTTCCTGGGCTGTAAATTTTCTTTGTTCTTTGTATTTCCTTTATTGATACATGTTGGCCCTTATTCCCCATTTTACTTTTCGATTTGATCAAAACTTTGTGGTTTTGCTGCACCTAGATGTGGCCAACTAATAAACAATGACCTGGAAGAGCAATCTTCACAATCAACCTGTTATCAATGTTAGAGAATCCCACGTATTAGAGTAGAAAACAGGCAATTGCCTTTAGCCCGAAGTGCGAAGTGAATGTTCCATCTTAGCCATAACTTGAGGTCTTTACCACTATAGGTGCCAATCTTCAGCTAATACAATTCCTTCCACAAAATAGCAAGATGGGGTATCGTCCAACTATTATATTGAAGACTTGTGCTCCAAAACTAGCTATTCCCCTTGATGCCACACTCGGTCGAATGCAGCTTTGATGTCAAAGGCTGTCACTCTCACCTCACCTCTGGAGTTCAGCTCTTTTGTCCATGTTTGAAACAAGGACCCAACCAACTTGATCAGTAATACTGCTACTGAGCCACTCTTGGTGGTGAATGTTAATATTCCCCACACAGAGTGCTTTTTATACCCTTGCCATTCTCAATGCTTCCTGGAGAAAGTGAGTATTGCAGATGCTAGAGATCAGAGTCAAAAAGTGTAGTGCTGGAAAGGCACAGCCGGTCAGGCAGCATCCGAGGAGCATTTCGAAAGTTGCATTTCGAGCATGAGCTCTTTGAGCATAACCTATCACCATCACCCCCCACGTCCATCTACCTCTCACTTTCCCAGCTATCTTTCCCCAGCCCCAACCTACCATTTTCCTCTCAGCCCCCTTGGCCTACCCTCCCCATTCCTGATGAAGAACATATGCTCGAAACGTCGACTCTCCAGTGCCTCGGATGCTGCCCGACCGGATGTGCTTTTCCAGCACCACGTTCATCCTCAATGCATCCTCCTAAGTGTTGTTCAACATGGAGGAGTATCGATTCATCTGTCAAGGAATGATGCTACATTGTAACCAGCAGGAGTTTTCCTTGACCGTGCTTAATCTGCAGCCATGAGCCTTCATGGGGTCCAGAGTCAATGTTGAAGACTCTAAGAGCAACTACCTCCCAACTGTACATCACTGTGATGCCACCTCTGTTGGGTCTGTCCTGCTGGTGAGATAGAACATATCCTGGGATGGAGATGGTGGTGCCTGGGACAATATCTGTAAGTTGTGATTCTGTGAGTATGAATCTGTCAGGCTGTTGCTTGACTAGTCCGTGAGACAGCCCTCCCAGGTTTGGCAGTAGCCCCCAGATGTTAGTGAGGAGGACTTTGCATGGTTGACAGACTGTTTTTGCTGTTGTCTTTTTAGATTAGATTACATTACAGTGTGGAAACAGGCCCTTCGGCCCAACAAGTCCACACCAACCCGCCGAAGCGAAACCCACCCATACCCCTACATTTATCCTTTACCTAACACTACGGGCAATTTAGTATGGCCAATTCACCTGACCCTGCACATCTTTGGACTGTGGGAGGAAACCGGAGCACCCGGAGGAAACCCACGCAGACACGGGGAGAATGTGCAAACTCCACACAGTTAGTCGCCTGAGGCGGGAATTAAACCCGGGTCTCTGGCGCTGTGAGGCAGCAGTGCTAACCACTGTGCCACCGTGCCGCCTGGGTCGAAGACAGGTGATCTGTCAGGTTTCAGTTTTTGAGACTTGTAGTGGTTGGTATAACTGACTTGCCTGCCCATTTCAGAGGGCTATTGAGAGTCAACCACATTGCTGTGGATGTGGAGCTACACATAAGCCATACCAGGTAAGGATGGCAGACTTCGTCCCCTGAAGGACATTAGTGAACTAGAAGGATTTTTTCCTGACAATTGACAATTGACACTTAAGTCCAGTTTTTTTTTGCTGCATTCAGATTCCACCATCTGCCATGGCAGGATTCAAACCTGGGTCCCCAGAACATTACCTAGGACCTTGGATTGATAGCCTAGTGATAATACCGCTATGCCATCACCTTCCGAACAAAGCTGATATGTTTCTTGACCCCATTCTCCTGCCTGTCCCCGTAACGTTTGATCCCCTTACTAATCAAGAACTTACCTATCGCTGTCTTAAATACACTCAATGATTTGGCCTCCACATCCCTCTGTGGCAATGAATTTGACAAATTAACTCTGGCTGATGAAGTTCCTCCTCATCTTATTAACTTAAGTTTTTATTTCCTGGTGGTTTTATAGTAGATCTCCTTGCTGGCTTCTCTAAAATGTTGACATCCTTCTAAACAGGGAACATGGAAGCGATCGCGATTGGGGTGGCATGATGGCACAGTGGTTAGCACTGCTACCTCACAATGCCAGGAACTTGGATTCAATTCCAGCCTCAGGCGACTACCTCTTTGGGTTCCTTCTGAATACTCCGGTTTCCACCCACAGTCCAAATATGTGCAGGTTAGGTGGATTGGCTATACTAAAAATTGCCCACAGTATCCAGAGATGTGTAGGCTTGGTGGATTAGCCATGGTAACTGAAGGGTTATAGGGATATGTTGGGGACTGGGTTTATGTGGGATGCTCTTGTGAGGGCTAGTGTGGACTCAATAGGCTAAATGGCCTCTTTCTGCACTGTAGGGATTCTGTTTCTATGATCACAATAGTCTGGATTTCTACTCCAGAGGCATATAGTGGGATCCAAGAAATTCCACAGCAAAGCTGAGAATTAAGTGCCTAGAAAAACAAGATCTTCATTGACAGGAGTCAAGGTTCACTGCAGCTGGACCAGCTAGGAGGCATATTTAGCACTGTTGCCTCACAATGCCAGGGTCCATGGGTTCAATTCCAGTCTTGGGTGACTGTGTGGAATTTGCACATTCTCCCGGTGTCTGGGTTTCCACCTACAGTCCAAAGATGTACAATTTAGGTAGATTGTCCATGCTAAATTGCCCTAGTATGCAGGCTGGTTGGAATAAAAACAGGGGTTGGGGGAGTGGGATCTTCTTTGGAGGGTTGAGTGATATCAATCCTTTGGGTTCTATAAGACAGTTTGATGACATTCACAGGGGTTGCCAGTAGCCGACACAGACTGCTTGAAAGGCTAGTCTGAAGTCCTGAAGAAGGGTTACTGGATCGGAAACATTAACTCTGTTTTCTCTTCACAAATGCCATCAGACCTGCTGGGTTTCTCCAACATTTTCTGTTTTTGCTTGAAAGGTTGGTGTCAGTGCTATAGGACTTCATCCCCGTTGGAGTAAAAGAATACTGTACAATGATAGGATGAAATGGTTAGTTTCACCTCTTTGAGAAGCCTTATCTTTCAGGGTAATCTGAGGTAGACTGGGCTCTTCTCATGATTGAAAGTGATGGCCTTAAGTTCGTTCATGAGTTTGTGTAAACAGCATGCAATGATCTGATTATAGTTATACAGCAACGAAATAGACCTTTCGATCAAACTCATGCACACCGACCAGACATCCTAATCTGAACTAGTCCCATTTGCCAGCATTTGGTTCATATCCCTCTAAACCCTTCCTAATCCGGATGCCTTTTATAATGTTGTAATTGTACCAACCTCCTCGACTTCTGCTAGCAGTTTATTCCATCCAGGCACCACACTCTGCGTGAAAAAGTTACCCCTCAGGTCCTTTTTAAATCTTTCCCCTCTCACCTTAAACCTATGCCCTCTAGTTTGGGCACTTTATTTCACAGGATATCTTTGATTTAATTTAATTTTCCCATTTATTTCAACATCAGGCTTGCCTAGTGAGTGAATGGCTCAGGCCCTATTTACTAGGTTGCTGGTAAAGCCAACCTTATGATTTGTGGAGGAATCCCAGTGCAATTATTAACCAGTGAAGCTCGATTTGTGAGGTAAGAGATAAGAAGTACGCATTACAATTTATTAATGCTATCTATAGCAACAGTTTCAGTTACATTGACCTGATGACACCAAATAATAATGATACTGATGACACAGTGGCTAACAAACAATGAGAATAGTGGCTGAAAATCCAATTTTTACACTGATATTTTCCTTATTATTCTACTTCCAGGTTTGATGTCTCTAACATGTATCAGTGAGCATTCTATGGAGCAACATTTTCTAACTTCATCTCCAGTGTTGAAAGGCCTGATTCACAAATACAATGAGGGAGAAGGTTTAAACGTTGATATTAGGGGACACAAAATGAACAATCGCTTCCTGTAAGAGATCGGAGGCCACAACCAGATTTAGTGTACCATCTGTAGGTGTCCTGCTGAGTAAAACAAGGGTGAGAATGAGATTCTCCATTCCAGCAATGGGGAAAATACCTGGTGCCAAACGGAAGAGGCATTGTTGGTGATCCACATAGTCAACAGCAGGGCAGTGATTATTAGTGCATGTGGGAAAGCTGTAGATTGACCTCAATACTTTCAAAAACTCCTTATTCTGTCTTAAAAAACATTACAAAGATTAGCATCATCCCTCATTTCCACTTCACTTTCAGCTCTACTGTTTGTTCTATTTGCCTCTCACCTTCCCCATTTGCCATGATTACTCCAATCCAGAATCACAGAGTTGCTATTGTGTAGGAGGCCAATTGACCCACTGTGGCTGCACCAGGTCTCTGAAGGAGTATCATGACTTAATGCCTGCCCTTTTCACATAACTCTGCACGCTATTTAAATAACCATCCACCTGAAAGCTCTCAATTTAACTGCCTCCATCATACTTAAGGAATCGCTGAGCCATTCACTGCATTAAGATATTTTTACTCGCATTGCATTACTTCTTTTGCAAATCACTTTAAGTCTCATTCTCGATCTGTTTTTAAGTGGGAACAATTTCTCCATGTCTATACCATTCAACTTCAATTTAATCCATTTGTACGTTTTTGTCTTTATTCTTTCAGGGCAAAAGGGGTTGCTGGCAAGGTCAGCATTTGTTGCTCAGCCCTAACTGCTCTGAGTGGTGTGCTAGAAAATTTCAGAGAGGAGTTGAGAGTCAACCAAGCCTGTTTGTTACCCTCCTGTGATCTGACTGATTGCAGGAATTTGGAATGAAGCTGAACACTGTGGAATCATCAGAAAGCCACCCCAGTACTGAGTTAATGACGTATTTAAGTTACTAATGGGGCTCCAGAGAATGTTCTGAGTACATCATCTCCTGAATAAACTCCTAAAACAATATCAAAAAGTGTGGAGCTGGAAAAACACAGCAGGTCAGGCAGCATCCGAGGAGCAGGAGAGTCGACATTTCGGGCATAAGCCCTTCATCAGGAATTCCTGATGAAGGGCTTATGCCCGAAACATCAACTCTCCTGCTCCTCGGATGCCGCCTGACCTGCTGTGCTTTTCCTGCACCACATGTTTTGACTCTGATCTCCAGTAGCTGCAGTCCTCACTTTCTCCTAAAACAATATTCTGAGCCTGCAAATACTAGCCTCAAACCAAAACCATCTTCCAGTTTGTCAGATACAACTCAAGATCGCAGAAGGTTTCCACTTGTCTCTTACTGACTTCAGTTTTAAGAAGTTCTTTATTGCCATACTCAGTCAAATCCCATTATACTGCCAAAATAAGTTACTCTTCCATTTCTTTTAGCATTCAACTTTTCTTCCATGTCTGGGTCAAAGCTTTGATGAGTTGCTGTGGCAGAACCTGAATTATTAACCAGTGAGCACGTCATTGGTGAGTAGGTTTCTGTGTAGATTATTCTGTTATTTTGTGGCTAGGATATACGTGGAAAATTTTCTACATTGTTGTTTGATATCAGTGCCACAGCTGCACTAGAATAGCTTGGCAAGAGGAGCTGCCAATTCAGGTGTATAAGTGTTATACAAGACATTTGTTAGACCTCACCTGGAGTACTTTGTGCAGTTATGGGTGCCACATTATAGGAAAGGTGTGAATGCATCAGAGAGAGTGCAGAAGCTATTTACTAGAATGGTTCCAGGACTAAGAAACTTCAATTATGAAGATAGATTGAAGAAGTCAGAACTGTTCTTCTTGGACAGAAATAGGCTGAGAAGAGATTTGACAGAGATTTTAAAATCATGAGTGGGCTAGATGGAGTAGATAGGAACAAACTGTTTCCACTCACGAAAAAAAGTGATATGCAAACGAAGCAAGGGTGATGTGAGAAAAAAAATCGTTTTCACAGTGAGTAGTTAGGGCTTGCACATAAATATGTTAAAGTAACATCATAATAAGGAAGAAGTAACCAAGAGCAAGTATGTCAGGTGATAAGAATGACAGGGGCAGTGACAGTGAGATAGAATGATAGGCAGACAATTCACAGAATGAGTAAAAAAGTGTGGCGCTGGAAAAGCACAGCATCCGAGGAGCAGGAGAGTTGATGTTTCAGGCATAAGCCCTTCATCAGGAATGTGGGGCTTATGACCAAAACATCGACTCTCCTGTTCCTCAGATGCTGCCTGACTAGCTGTGGTTTTTCAGTGCCACATTTTTGACTCCAAGCTCCAGCATCTGCAGTCCTCACTTTCTCCAATTCACAAAATGAACCTCCTACAATTCCACAAGCCAATACTGATCTATTTGGACAGTTAGACTATGTGGTTTTGTACTTAATGGAAGAAGATGGGTAAGTCTAGTCAGGTTATTTAAGAAATTCAAGAAAATCTGTAGATTTACACCTGAATGTACTATCTTAGCCAGCCATGATGTGAATGTAGGAGAATCATTACCAATAAAACCACGTCCTAATCAGTTAATCCTGAGAAAACAAGCTTGAGTGGAAACGAAAATTCAATACATATTAGAAAAACACCTGATTTTACCTAACAAGAGCAGCTATAGTTCATCAGTGGTGCCATTTCCTAAATCAAATGGGAGGGAGGGTCAACTAGATACTGCATAGATTACAGTAAAGCAGATACGGTAATTAGAACCCAATTCCTCAGTGTCAGGACTGTATTGATAAAGTTGGCAATGCTTCATTCCTTTCTTAGATCGATCTATTGAAAGTTTACTGGCATGTGCCCTTAACGTCAAGAGCCAAATGTTTAGTCAGGCTATTCATATTTAGAAATGTCACAAATTTGAAAGACTTATGCATCAAAGTGTAGCTACTGCTATCTACAAATCGCTGCACTTTATTTAGATGATATTGTAATATAAAGCCATAGTGTGGAGATCCTGGTGTTAGACTGGGTTAGACAAAGTCAAAAATCGCCAGGTTATAGTCCAACAGGTTTATTTGAAAACACTACTCCTTCATCAGGTGCTAGTAATATAAAGCAACACACGAGAACTTATAAAACAAGCATCAGACCTGTTAAAGCATAAATATGTTAACTTGTGACAAACAATATAATTAGAGGCCATCAATACAAGAAAGTCATCAAGAAATCCAAAGGGACTTCAGCAAAAAACATCTATGCTGAAAAAGAGTTTTAAGAATGTGGACTGGTTGAAGCAAATAATTCAATTGCATTTAAGGAGAAACTGGACAATCAGACCAGGGAGAAGGTATTTCAGTTTATATTTGGCTGAGAAAAAATAGAAGAAGACTTAAATGGAGAACAAACACTAGCAATGGCCAGTTAACAGGCCAATTAATTTATTACTACAGCCATGATTTCCAAACAAGATGTTCATCACATCACATTCATGAAGAAAAGGTTACATCTGTATAACCTCCCATCTTAGATGGCTATCCTGTGAAAGATTTGAATGGAGCCTGTGGTGACGAGTGCCAGTAGAGGTAATGATGCATAAGGTTTCTCCATGTCAAACAGTCAGGGCAGGCAGGGACAAAGCAGTGAACAAGGTAGGACTGATAAATTAAACTGTATTTGTTTCAATGCCGAACAAGGAAGGCATGGTTAGGAACATGGGACTGGGATATCATAGCAATTACGGAAACATGGCTCAGGGATGGGCAGGACTGGCAGCTTAATGTTCCAGGATACAAATGCTACAGGAAGGACAGAAAGGAAGGCAAGAGAGGAGGGGGAGTGGCATTTTTGATAAGGGATAGCATTACAGCTGTATTTAGGGAGGATATTCCCGGACATACATCCAGGGAAGTTATATGAGTGTAATTGAGAAAAAAGAAAGGATGATCACCTTATTGGGATTGTATTATCGACCCCCTAAAGTTCAGACAGAAATTGAGAAATAAATTTGTAAGGAGATCTCAGTTATCTGTAAGACTAATAGGGTGGTTATGGTAGGGAATTTTACTTTCCAAACATAGACTGGGACTGCCGTAGTGTTAAGGGTTTAGATAGGGAGGAATTTGTTAAGTGTGTACAAGAATATTTTCTGATTCAGAGTGTGGATGTACCTACTTGAGAAGGTGTGATCTATATGGACTTCAGTAAGGCATTTGAGAAGGTTTCCCTTGGGAGACTGGTGAGTAAGGTTAGATCTGATGGAATACAGGGAGGACTCACCATTTGGATACAGAACTGGCTCAAAGGTAGAAGACAGAGGGTGATGGTGGAGGTCTGTGACCACAAGGATCGGTGCTGGGTCCACTACTTTTCATCATTTATATAAATGATTTGGGTGTGAGCATAAGAGGTATAGCTAGTAAGTTTTCAGATGACACCAAAATTGGAGGTGTAGTGGACAGCAAAGAAGGTTACCTCAAATTACAACAGGATCTTGATCAGATAGGCCAATGGGCTGAGAAATGGCAGTTTAATTTAGATAAATGTGAGGTGCTGCATTTTAGGAAAGCAAATTTTAGCAGGACTTATACACTTAATGGTGAGGTCCGAGGGAGTGGTGCTGAACAAAGAGACCTTGGAGTGCAGGTTCATAGCTCCTTGAGAATGGAGTCGCAGGTAGATAGGATAGTGAAGAAGACATTTGGTATGCATTCCTTTATTGGTCGGAGTATTGATTACAGGAGTTGGGAGGTCATGTTGCCGCTGTAGAGGACATTGGTTAGGCCACTGTTGGAATATTGCGTGCATTTCTGGTCTCCTTCCTATCGGAAAGATGTTGTGAAACTTGAAAGGGTTCAGAAAAGATTTATAAGGATGTTGCCAGGGTTGGAGGATCTGAGCTACAGGGAGAGGCTGAACAGGCAGGCGCTGTTTTCCCTGGAATGTCAGAGGCTGAGGGGTGACCTTATAGAGGTTTACAAAATAATGAGGGGCATGGATAGGATAAATAGACAAAGTCTTTTCCCTGGGGTGGGTGAGTCCAGAACTAGAGGACATAGGTTTAGGGTGAGAAGGAAAAGATATAAAAGAGGCCCAAGAGGCAACTTTTTCACTCAGAGGGTGGTACGTGTATGGAATGAGCTGCCAGAGGAAGTGGTGGAGGCTAGTACAATTGCAACATTTAAAAGGCATCTAGATGGGTATATGAATAGGAAGGGTTTGGAGGAATATGGGCCAGATGCTGGCAGGTGGGACTAGATTGGGTTGGGATATCTGGTTGGCATGGACAAGTTGGACCGAAGGGTCTGTTTCCATGCTGTATATCTCTGTCTCTCTGAATCTATGCCTACACTGCCTTATTTCTTCTGACCTCTCCCTCATACCACATGCTTTGTATGACTCACTTAACCTATCTAACTTAACCCAAGTAATGAACCTATTCTCACATAACCTATTCTTATCCCATTGCAGACTCTTTGGGGCAGTTACAAGGGATGAAAAATATTCATTTCTTGTTGCGAGATGAAGTAGACATGACAGTGTGTTTGTGGCATGTCTAGTCTGTGGCAAGTTCATACTTGTAACATGCTTGCATGCCATTCACACTCATTGGCCTGAAGCAAATTTTAATAGTTGCACTGTTAAGACAAGTCTTGTGGAACCTAGTTCCCAGTCACTTACAGGTGAATGCACCCAGTTGACTCTGTGCAGTTGCGTATAAGGTGAGTAGTTGTCTACATTTAACTATGGCATGGGGGTGCTGTGTGTGTCCGTGTGTGTGCAAAGATAGATGTTTGGACACAGTGAGTGCAGAGGAAGGAAGGAACAAGCATCTGAGCTGTGGTGGTCCTCTAAAAGGTAGGGTAGGTGTAGTTCTAAATGGGGTTTGTCAAGGTGATTGATGATCTAAGATTTGATGCTGTCAACATTAGGGTCTTATACATAAAATTGAGAGTGCTAGTTGGTGGAGAGAACAGTCACAAGAGTGAGTTTGGGTTGGGTTGATGGAAACAGATTAATTCCAAAGTCACATATTCAGGGGTCTCATGGGGTGCACCAAAGGAGCCGATGAAAGTACCAAAATGGATAATTGGAGTTCAGGGTCAAGGTTTCAGTTGTCATGTGTGATGGCAAAGGGGCAAGAGATAGAATGTCAAAGGAAGTGATGATTGGGCATAGGTGATGGGAGAATGTTCATGGATTACAGAGAAATGGTGAAAGGTTATGTTTGTTGGGTCAAGGATGACGGGGACAAGCATAATCATAAGAGTAGGAGGGTAGAAGATACAAGGACAGGTTGGAACTCCACTGGCACCATATTACGAGCTTGAGTAAAATGGATATTTGTATGCAAGATATGTTGATTGGAATGGGAGAAAGACCATCTTGGAGTTAGTCATAGGACATTCAGCCTATCGTATCTACACTGGTCATCAAGCACCTAACTACTCTAGTTTCATTTCTAGCACTTGGCATGTAGCCTTGTAGCCTATGGCTTTTCAAGTGTTCACCTGAATACATCTTAAATATTCTGATGATTCCCACCTTTTCTACACTTTCATGCAGTAAGTTCCAGATACCCACCATCCTCTGGGTGAAAAAAACTCTGCTCTAAACCTACTGCGCTGACCTTAAATCTATAATCCATAATTATTGATCCTTCCACGAAGAGAAAAGTTCCTTCCTATCTACCTTACCTCTGTCTCTCATAACTTTGTACACCTCAGGCTACCACCTTGGCCTTTTCTGCTCCAAGGAAAACAACCACAGCCCATCTAATCTCTCATACAAGTCCAGCCCAGACAACATCCTGGTGAACCAAACAAAAACTGAAATTGCTTGAGAAATTCAGCAGGTTTGGCAGCATCTGTGGAGAGACAAACAGAGTTAATGTTTTGAATCCAATGATCCTTCTTCAGAACTGAAGAAATACTTCCAGGGCTGAGGAAGTTCTGTTCTGTGGATAGATTGTAGAAGCTGCGACTGTTTACTTTGAAGAGAAGATTGAGAGGAGATTTGATAAAAGTTTTCAAGATCATGAGCTGTCTGGACAGAGTAGATTGGGAACACCTGTGGTAGGGTAACCCTATATTTAAGCCATTGGTGAAAGAATCAAAAATGAGAAAGCACATAAGTAAGATAATTGGTGGAAGTAGTGATGGTGACTTGAATAAAAGCTTTTCAAATAGCAAGTGGTCAAAATCTGGAATGTGCTGCCTCAGAGTTTGATGGAGGCAGATTCAATTGAGACTTTCAAGCAGAAATTAGATGACTTACAGTGTGGAAACAGGCCCTTCGGCCCAACAAGTCCACACCCACCCTCCGAAGAGCAACCCACCCAGACCCATTCCCCTACACCTAACACTAGGGGCAATTTAGCATGGCCAATTCACCTGAACTGCACATTTTTGGACTGTGGGAAGAAACCAGAGCACCTGGAGGAAACCCACACAGACACAGGGAGAATGTGCAAATTCCACACAGACAGTTAACTGAGGTGGGATTTGAACCCAGGTCTCTGGTACTGTGAGGCAGCAGTGCTAACCACTGTGCCAACCACTGTGCCACCGTGCAATAGATTATCTTAAAAGGGAACTGTGCAGGGCTATAGGGAGATAATGGGAGAATGGTATTGGGTGAATTGCTCCTTTTTACCCATAAATCAATTTCAATTGGATCAAGAACTAAGTTACTATTAATCATTCCAAGGAAAATATAAATCATGGTGTTGAAGGAAAATTTTGATCTATTGACATTAGATATTAATTTAAGGATCAAATTTTGCTTAATAGCATTTGGTGTTGCACTAATGAGTGAAAGTAACTGAATTTTAAGTTAAAACTCGCAACAGTGTGATTTACTGTTAAAAAAGTCCTGATTTTTGGATTGAAAATAATTGTGATGCTAACTATACCATGACCATGAAAAATCAAGAAATTGTGGTCAGAGTTATTTTATTCCTGGATCATGCCATAACAATATATCAAAAATAGACTTTGACATTGCAATCAATGTGAAATTAAAACTTTATCCACCAGATACCCATTAAATGCCCCAGTAACTATTACAGCCAGTTCATTCATGTATAAGTGAATTTTTAATGACATGATCATTCATCATTACTGCCAAAATACTTGAAAGTTTTGAAAGTTTAAATTTATAAGTGTGTAGTCACATTCTTTTGCAATTTGCGGCTGACTACACAAACAGTTATTTATTAATTCTGCCTAATATTTTTCTTACTCTCTCTTAACTGCATCATTCCAAATCAGATTTTGATTTCAATCCATGATTTGAATTTAATTAAAAATCCAAATCTTTCAGTCTCCAGATTGTCAGACAGCAGACAAACAACTGAAAATTCATATCAGGACACCACACAATTTTCAACCTGCTACCCTGTGAATATGACCCATCCAGTTTAAAGTTCTGATAGGCAATTCCCCCGTTCCTTGGACAGCCATGTCAGTCTCTCCAATTCCAAGTTGCAGACTTTGGACAGTGTCACATTAATGTCCCCAGCATGAAATGTTTGACAAAAAACGATGCTTCTAACTTCTGGCTAGTGACATAACTGGTATCATACAGTTCCCCCCCCCCCTCCCCCAGTCATTAAGTCTAAGTCCCTGACTCCCCCTCAACTCCTTGAGAAACCCCTATAAACTTTCTGGGCTCCTAACTACTACGCAACAACTCTCTGACAGTACAACTACTGCCTGACCTCACCCTGGTTACTTCCAACTTCCTACACCATACCAACTATCGACCTGACTACTGACTACTCTCTATGGGATCCAACAATGTCCTAATATCCAACTATTCCCTTCGGCTCCCTACCATGCCCCTGATCAGACCCCTAATGCAGTAGCCTCAAACTATCCCACACCCACCTCCCCTCCTCACCCCACCCACCCTACTCACCTACCATCTCACTCACCTCCACCCTACCCATCTACCAATTCACCCACGCCCCCTTCCCAACTACTAGCTCACCCACCTTACCCTACCTCACACCTCACCCCCATAATACCTCACCTATCTCCATCCTACCCACTTCCTCCATCCAGCCCACCCATTTACCACACGCACACCTGCCCTTCCTCCCTCAGATCCCCCCAGCACCCTATACATTCATTCACACATCCATCCATTCACCACTATTCAGAGTGGATAGACAACACTGCAGTCAATTTTGCAAAAAGGGGCCGTGATCCCGTCTCCCCACCATCTGAACTCCTGTCCGCTCCCACCAGGTCTCCAAGTGGACACAATCCTTCGCATTTCTGGCTCGGAAGAAGGGAATGTTCGAAAGGTGCGGCAATCCGACCATGGGGCTACAAGAAACACAGAGAATGCTGGAGAAACTCGACAGACATGGCTGCTGAAGAAAGTTCTGAAGACTGCACTCGAAATGTTACTTTGTTTCTCTCTCCACAAATGCAGTCAAACCTGTTGAGATTCTCCAGCATTATCCCATTTTTGTTTCCTATCTCCAGCATCCACATTATTGACTTTCAATTTACTGCAACTGCTCGGGAGATCCCAGCCTGGATAAATCCTGGGTTATTCTTCCTGATTTTAACTGTGATTGCAATAAGAGTAACAGCATGGTCGTCTGCCGAGCTTCCGGGTTGCTTTCCCTACTTCGAGCCGCCACACATGCTTGGTCGGTTGCAAAGTGGGGGAGGGAGGAAGAGGGACGGGGATTGGTGACGCTGATTCTGGATTAGTGGTGCTGGAAGAGCACAGCAGTTCAGGCAGCATCCAAGGAGCAGCGAAATCGACATTTCGGGCAAAAGCCCTCTTTTATTCCTGATGAAGGGCTTTTGCCCGAAACGTCGATTTCGCTGCTCCTTGGATGCTGCCTGAACTGCTGTGCTCTTCCAGCACCACTAATCCAGAATCTGGTTTCCAGCATCTGCAGTCATTGTTTTTACCCCATTGGTGATGCTGATGCTGACTTATTTGGAGAGCAGCAAGTTCATAATTAAGAGCATCTGTCGGGTTGTTCCCCAACACAGTGAGATGCAAACAGAATTCCTTTTGCTGCTGTTCTGTTACAAAAATTGCGAACATATCACAGATGGTCTTTCTCTCCACATTTCTAGGAACTTCTATTACATAACAATGCTAAGAGACCCCGTATCCCGCTTTTTAAGCGAATGGAGGCATGTCCAGAGAGGAGCTACCTGGAGGGCTTCATTACACATGTGTGATGGCCGGACCCCGACACCGGATGAGCTTCCGACCTGCTACGTAGGGGATGACTGGTCAGGCTGCAGTTTGCAGGAGTTTATGGATTGCCCTTACAACCTGGCCAACAATCGCCAGGTCCGCATGCTGGCTGACCTGAGCCTGGTGGGTTGTTACAACGTCTCAACCATGGGAGCCAGCAGGCGCAATGAAATACTCTTGCACAGCGCCAAGACTAACCTGAAGGACATGGCCTTCTTCGGACTGACCGAGTTCCAGAGGAAGACCCAATGTCTGTTTGAAAGAACCTTTCAGCTGAAGTTCATTTCGCCGTTCACACAACTCAACAGCACCCGGGCGGCCAGTGTGACGCTGGACCGGCAAACCCGGCGGCACATAGAGCAGCTGAACTTCCTGGATGTGCAGCTCTACGACTACGCGAAGGATCTCTTTCTGCAGCGTTTCCAGTACATGAGGCAGAAGGAGCGCCAGGAAGAGAAAAGGAAGCGTCAGGAGCAACGCAGAGCACATCGCCAGAAACAGGGAACACACAGGTCCCCAAAAATTCACACGGAGAGCGTGATGACAGATGACTATGCGAGTCTGGTGGAAAGGTGGTGACTGGTTCTCATCCGCTCCCTTCATTCATTCATCCTAGGTAATTAATATTGTGACCACAAGTGTGAGAGGACAGTATTTCACATGAAATGTGCAATACCATCATCCTGTGCGACCACAGTAAACCTGTTGAGCTATCTTTGTCTTTAACTCCAGTGTAACCTTCACCTCTACATCCCACCCAATTCCCAGCCCCATCTCACTCGTGCATTCTTGCTGTTTACCCTCGGTTCAGTTTTTGTTATGGGAGATTTAGAGTCGAAATTGCTCTCAAGGTTACGAAGAGATTGTAAAGATTTCATTCAGTTGTCCAAGGTACTCTGTCAGAAAGCAGGCAAATCAGGTCTAAAGATAATATATGTAACAATAGATATGTGACAATACACCCAGGCATCAGATCAAATTCACACCAAAATAGTTTTGTCTGTTACTGCTATATTAACAAGATCAAATAAAAAAGTCTTTTGAAGTTAGTACAATATTGTGACTTTTTTAATGCTCGTGTTATTAAACTACAATTTGCATCAATAAAGCACACGTGATTTAACTACTAGCCTGACTGATTACCTTTCTGAATGTTCCAGCAAAATATTTATGTCAGATTTAATTGAATTCATTGTTCTTCCTTCAGTTAACTTAAGGTTCAGTTGTTTCTTCTGCATCCACTAAGGTTTGCTAAATGGGCAAATGAATACTGTACAGAAATCTTTATGAAGTAGGTTGAGTCATACAAATGTGACAACATAGAATGAATCCGTTTAACCCATAAGGGCCTGTGCTTACTCTCCATAGAGTAATACAGGCAGTGTCATACCCCATTCCATTCCCAAGCCCCTGTGACTTCATGTACCTCAAGTGTCTGACCAATTTCCTTTTATAATCATTGTTTCTAATTCCACTCTCCTTATAAGCAATGAATTGTTAGGTATTCCTGCTCGCTTTTAAAATAAACAGGTTTTTTTCCTGTCCTCCTGCATCCATATCTTTTATTCAAAACCTAAAATCTGTGTCTTCAAGTCTTGTGCCATCATTTAATGGGAATAGGGTTCATTTGCTCGCTGAAATAAAATATCATTTAACCGATTTTTCAAATCAACCTTTTCAGAAATATTATTGCACACCACTCGAGCAGGTGGGAATGGAACCCAGGCTTTTCTGGTCCGGGACAGGGACACTACCTCCGATAATCTTTTACATCTTGATGAAAATCTCTCAAATTCCTTTTCTCCTCGGTGAACAAGCCTGTATCTCTAATCTAACCTTGAAACTAAAATCCTTCATTCCTGGAACCATTTTAGTAAGGTCCTCTCCGGACTCTCAGGAACCATAACATGGGGTGGCATGCTAGCTCAGTGCTGAGACACAGCACCAGGGACCTGGGCTCAATTCCAGCCTTGGGCAACTGTCAGTGTGAAGTTTGCACATTCTCTATGCGTATGCATGAGTTTTCTCTGGGTGCTCTGATTTCTTCCTACAGTCCAAAGATATGCAGGTTAGGTGGATTGGCCATGCTAAATTGTCCATAGTGTGCAGGGATGCCTAAGTGAGGTAGATTAGCTATGACACAAGGATTACAGGGGTAGGGGAGCGAGTCTGCCTGGGATGCTTTTTGAAGAGTCGATGTGGACTTGGTGGGCCAACTGGTCTGTTTCCGCTCAGTCGGGATTCGATGAACTTTTATCCTTCCTGACTGTGATGACCAGAGCTTGGCATAATACTCTGGTTTGAGCCTAACAAGAACTTTATGAAGATTATAAATCACTTGCTTGCTTTTGTCCTCAAGATCTTTATGAAGCCAATATCCCATTTGGTTTACAAATTAAACAATCAGAATATCCTTCTGCCTTCAAAGTCGACGCACAGGAACCCTCCCAGACCCCTCTGTTTGTGCACATCCTTTACAACTGTGATTAAGACAGCACTACTGTATGTCACTTTATTCTGTTTCAAATGCATCATCTCAGTCTTCTCTGTATGAACCATTCTTGACTAAAGAAGCTCCTTCTGAATTCCTTACTAGACTTCCTCGTGGCAACTCTTACAGTGATGTCTTTCTGTTATGTTCTTCCTGACAGAGAGAAAGCATTGGCCCAGATATTCTGACGAGTAGAATCATAGTTGAATTATTTCTCTGCTCCTATTTTTTGCCCTGAGGATACAGCTCTGCATTTCCAGCTGGAAATTTCAAACCTGACTCCATCAGAAAGGTAGAGTGTATCTGAAACCAAGCAGTTTCCCTGTAGCCCAAGATAGTCAGGGGAAGTTAAACCACACACCCTTCTGCAGCAGCCAGTACACCACATTCTGGGAGTTATTTGTCCAGAAGCATACCTGGTTAACTTAACAGCTCCTGTATGGATGTATGTAAGGTGTGTACATAAAGTAAGTGGGGAGTTAGCATGGAAGTTTGTTCAGGGATTATGGTGCCAAACTGGGTAGGCTCAGAGACATAGGGCACCAGAGAAATGTGGGTAAGCTGCCGAGGTGCCAAGTAAGTGATAGAGTGCTTAGGGCAGGTTGGTGTTGGGGCAGGTTGGTAGATGGGTGAGAGAGATCTTTGGGTTTGGTGTTCGGAAGAGGGGATAAGGTCTGACAGTAGTGGTGGGATAGTGGAAAGTTATCAAGAGGAATTGTCATCTGGGATGGTGTCAAGCAGGGTGTGGTATATTGTGTCCAATAGAGACGCGTGATATCTTAAGGTTTGGTGAGGACAGGGTGGTTTCAGTTCTGGCAAGGGTAGGTGTGTTGGTTCCTCAAATGTCAGGTCTGAGGGGTTGTAGTGGGTGATGATGTTAGTGCGATTGAGTTCTGTTGGATTGGGGAGAGGGGATTTGGTCACAGGATGATAATTTTAATGGGTCCATAGGGTATGAGGAGCTGGGAAGTTGCAGGCATGAGTATGCACTTGGAGGGTCAGCTCAATAGTTAACTCAGGAGTAAGACTAGGTTTTCAATCCTCTAATTTTTCCAGGGTAACTATTGGCTTCAATTGGGTGAAACCCTCTAAATTCACTGACTTTAATATATTCTTTTCCATTTTGGAGGATTCTAGTTGTAGATAATTATGCTCCTCACTTTCATCTTCATGGATAATTTCGAACTGTCCCTGGAATTACAGAATTACCACGCTATTCTCTCTGGCCACTCTATAAAAACCTTCAGAATTTTAAAGATCTCAATTTGGCCACTCATTTGCATTTTCTTTCCAAGAGAACCAAGATCCAGGGAAACCCACATTGCTGTTAGGAAGGGAGTCTAGGATTTTGACCCAATAAACTGAAAGAATGGCAATACATTTTCAAGTCTGGATGCTAAGTGGCTTGGAGGGGAACTTTCAGGTGGTGGTAGTGTTCCTGTGTATCTGTTGCCTTTGACCATCTAGATGGCCATAGTCATAGGTTAGGAAGGTGTTGTTTAAGGAGCCTTAGAGATTTTTTGCATTGTATCTTGTAGGTGGTACACACTGCTGCTACTGAGTGTCTGTGATGGAGGGAGGAAATGTTTGGAAATGTGCTATCAGTCAAGCAGGCTGCTTTGTCCTGGATACTGTCAAGCTCCTTGATTGTTATTGGAACTACACCCATCCAGATAAGTGGGGAGCATTCAATCACACTCCAGACTTGTGCTGTCTAGATGGTGGACAGGCTTTGGGGAGTCAGGAGGTGAGTTACTCACTGCAGTATTCCTAGCCGCTGAGCTGTTCTTGTCGCCACATTATTTGTATAACTAATCTAGATCAGTTTCTTGTGAATTGTAACTGGTAGACTTAGGTCTTTGCTTGCTGAAATTCGTAATTGTAACCTCTCTTGGATTTTCAGTCTTTTACTCACACCAGTAGAAAGTGGGAGAGAAAGACATTTGCAAGTTGCAGTTGTCCCTGGCTGTCCTGCAAATTTTTAACAATCTGCAGCTCAAACAATTCCAGGACTGCCAACAAGTAGTGTTTCCTTAACTCAAACTTTCTGTCTCAAAGTGTCCACTTTGAAAAGTAACATTGTCCTGTGCAGCTAACAATATATTTTAGCTTTATAACAGTCTGACTTCCATTCTAGTTTATAGTCAAACAGAAAAAAACATGTAGTCCCTTCCTGTAAATGTTACAAATAATAATTGCAAGCATGAGAACTAGATGGTTCAGGTACTCTCTGGGCCTGGATTGCAAATTTGTAAATTCTAAAATAATTATAGATAGAAGTCCTTCTCGTGGCCAAAGTTTGTCCAGCGACAAGGATCAGACTCTCAGAATTGACAGCTGTTATGATTCCATCTGGTGTTAATACCAGACAAGTCAGATCACACTTCAGAACCTGGCTTGATTGATCATATCTTGATTTGTTTTGGTTTTAAATGACAAAATAAATGAAGAAAAAAGATATAATCTAAATTATGTACTTATAACAGCAGATCCCACTTCAGAACCTGGCTTGATTGATCATATCTTGATTTGTTTTGGTTTTAAATGACAAAATAAATGAAGAAAAAAGATATAATCTAAATTATGTACTTATAACAGAATTTCAAACACTTTAAAACACACAGTAAAGCTGTAGTCTCATTAATAGCAAACACTTATTTTTAAATGGAAAATAAAACAGCTTTTGGGCGTACCCCAAATCACAACTGGTACATTAGCCCAAACATGCAATATTAACATCAGCATGCCTGTATCTAATATTTAAATAGGTTTTAAGTCACTGGTGACTATCAATATGCTGGAGGATAATATTGACCTGAAACTGAACTGCATTAGGCACATAAAACCTTTGGCTATGAGAGCAGGTTGGGGCTAGGAATACTGTAATAAGTAACTCAACTCGTGACTCCCTAAAGGCTGTCCACTAGTCAAGAGTGGGATGGAAAGCTCCTCACCTGCCTAAATGAGTGCAGCTCTGACAACATTCAAGAAACCTGCACCATCCAGGACAAAGCAGCACAGTTGACTGAACCACACCAACAAAATTTCACTGCCTCCTCCACCAATGCTCAGTTGCAGCAGTGTGTACCATCTACAAGGTGGATTGCAGACGTTCTCAGCCTGAAATCTCTTTAGTTTAAAAATGAGGTGAAGTCCATTTAAAACAGGGATGAGGAAACATTTTTTTTGCTCAGAGAGTTTTAGAAGTCTTTGGAAATCCCTGCCTCAAAAGGCAGTGTTTGCAGAATCTTTAAATATTTTTAAGACGAATAGCTAGATAGAATCTCGATTAACAAGTGGATGAAAAAAGATAATGGATATGCAGGGATGTAGAATTGAGGTTAAATTTAGGTTAGCTGTAAGATTTTATTGAGTGGTGTAGTAGGCTCGAAGGGCTGAGTGGCCCATTCTTATTCTTTGATCGTATGTTTGCATGTAAAAGACGTATCCTGAATCCTGAGACCATAATCCCTTGTTTTAGTGAACCTTCCTTCAAAACTGGTTAGGGGAAACATCATTCCTGCGTCCACTTTATCCAACTCTGTAAGAATGTTCCATGTTTCAATGAGATCCCTTCTTAACTGTCTAAACTCCGGTATATACAGTTCCAATCAACCGAATATCTCCTCATTTGTAAAACCTGCCATGCCAGATGAATCTTCATTGCACTCCCTCTGTATAGAGATGTCTCTTTTCGTAGGTAAGGAGACCAAAACTGTATACAATGCTCCAGGTGATATCTGACCAAGACCCCGAATAATCCAACAAGACTTCCTTCCTCCTGTACTCAAATTTTCCTTCAATGAATATTGAAACACTATTTGCTTTCCTTACTGTTTGATCTGTGTACAATGACACCCAGTATCAGTATATCAGTATCACCATTTAATAATGTTTTGCCATTCTGTTTCGCTGCTGACTTTCACACTTATCTAAATTTTATTGTATCTGCCATGCATTTGCACACTCATTCAGCCTGTCCAAATCATCTTAAAGTCTCTTTACTTCCTCTTCACAACTTACAGTCAACTTAGTTTTGTGTTATCAACAAGAGTGGAAATATTACATTGACTCACTGCATGCCCAAGGTAGCTTGCCCCTGTTTTTACAATTTCATTCTTGACAAGGTTTACCACTATATTAAATAACAGTTACCTTCCAAAAAGTGCTTCCAGCAATTCCAAGTGATGGTTAGGAACAATGGTTGCTCCTTTGTTCATTAGCCTCTGGAAAATGGTTGAAGCACTTCTTAGTCCAGGGAAATTCTTGGAATTGAAAAAGACAGTCCAGGATGACAAACCCCTGTATTTCAGTAACCAGGGTGTTAAGGGAATCAGCCAGTATTCTCTTGGCATATCCAATGGGTTATGAATGTTTTACTTACAACCCCATGAATACAATCCTTCATGTGAGGAATTAGGTAATATCTGCTCTGGTAACCACATTAACCTTTCTGTACTCTATGCAGAACCTGGTTGAACAATCAAGCTGGAAATCAGCATAAATTGGAACTCCACTTGCCATAAATGGGTTCATCTAGGGGATTTCCCACGGTCTTTTTGCTTGTATCTGAAACTATTCTCAGGACCTAGGCATTAAGAATGTGCTTTTGGGAAGGGATTCTCTCCCCTATCCACGTCGTGTATATCTACGGTTGTTACACCCCAAACTGTACTTATAAACACATTTAAATTTAGTGAGCAGCCTTGTCAAGTCTAGCAGTATAGCATCTTATCTTCCTAATGATTTGTTGTTCGCTAACTGGGCAGTAGGGAAAGCAATTTTGGAATTTTCAGACCTTACTATGCATCATCATAACTATCTCTTTAATTCTCCACTGTTCTTACTACCTGACAGATTTGTGCTTGGTCATTCCCTCCCCCCGATTATGGTACTATTTCAATATGTTGATGTTTGCTTGTGTATCTGTGGTAGCTGTAAGTTTTAAGATGCTCCAAGGTGATTGTGTTCAATTCTGATTGCCACATTGCAGTTAGGATGTGGAGGTTTTGGAGAGGGTGCAGAAGAGATTTACCAGGATGCTGCCTGGATTAGTGGGTATGAGCTGTAAGAAGAGAGTATGAGCTATAAGGAGAGGCTAGAAAAAGCATGGTTTGTTGTCTCTGGAATGGCAGAAACTGAGGGAAGAATTGATAGAAGTTTATAAAAATTATGAGATGCATAGATAGAGTTAACGGGCAGAATCTTTTTCTCAGAGTTGAAATACTTAAGACTAGGGGTATGCATTTAGGGTGAAAGGGTGAAAGTTCAAAGGAGATGTAAAGGGTAAGTTTTTTATGCAGAGAATGGTAGGAGTCTGGAACGTGGAACCAGAGGTGATGGTGGAGGCAGATACGATAGGGTCGTATTAGGGACTTCTGGATAAGCACATGATATGCAAGAAATGAAGGGATATGGCCAAACACAGGCAGAAGGGATTAGTTTAATTTGGTGCCATTTTCAGCATAACATCATGCTGAAGGGTCCATTCCTGTACTGTACAGTTCTACATTCTATGTTCTATGATATTACAGCACAATGTGACTATTCCGAGAACATTTTTACATAATCAAACAGAGAAGATTCGTCTGTTTTCTCCAAGAACTTCCCCTTGAACATTGCTTAGTTCCCAGAAACCTCTGGTCTCGTGTCCATAAACTAATTGAGAGATATTAAACTTGGTGGGCCTATTAGCTCATCCAGCTAGGAAAACAAGATAAATCCCTGTCCTTTGTTCCAGTGTAAGGGGTATTCATGGCAGCTTTTCCTGATCATCAGCTTGAGAATCTGATGATTCTATTTGAAAGATGCTTGTGACTGTGGGTGATAACTGAGAGCTTTAGGTGGGTTATATCCAGACTACTCAATATTCTGAAATGTTTATACATAAAATCGACATCTTGATTCAACTGGATCTCAGCTAGTAATCCATGTGGTTGAAGAACTGGGTTATCACGCTGCCATTACCTTGGCAGAAGTGCTTCTCAGGGGAATGGCCTCTGGGACCTAGGTAGCCACATAGATATTATAGTGAGGATATACTGACTACCAACAATCTGACAAATAGTTCCACAAAGTCTGGTATGGGAACAGGGATGCTGGCATTATTGCTAGTTGCTTCTTTTCCAGAACTTAGTAATGTGACACATTTTACAGAACTGCATCACTTCTTTGTGGATAAACAGCCAGTAAATATGGCAGATATTTGAGTTTGGGTCTTCCAGATAGCCACCTACCAGCCATAGAAATTTTATAGGCTAATCTCAATATCACTAACCCATACCTGGGTAGCACCATTGACAGGTGGACCATTGTCCTCTCTTTATCCTTGGATCTAGAACATAGAACATAGAACATAGAAGAATACAGCGTAGTACAGGCCCTTCGGCCCTCGATGTTGCGCCGATCCAAGCCCACCTAACCTACACTAGCCCACTATCCTCCATATGCCTATCCAATGCCCGCTTAAATGCCCATGAGGGAGAGTCCACCACCGCTACTGGCAGGGCATTCCACGAACTTACGACTCGCTGAGTAAAGAACCTACCCCTGACATCTGTCCTATACCTACCTCCCCTTAATTTAAAGCTATGCCCCCTTGTAATAGCTGACTCCATACGTGGAAAAAGATTCTCACTGTCAACCCTATCTAAACCCCTAATCATCTTATACACCTCTATCAAGTCACCCCTAAACCTTCTTTTCTCCAATGAAAACAACCCCAAGTGCCTCAGCCTTTTCTCATACGATCTTTCTACCATACCAGGCAACATCCTGGTAAACCTCCTCTGTACCCGTTCCAGTACCTCCACATCCTTCCTATAGTATGGCGACCAAAACTGCACACAATACTCCAGATGTGGCCGCACCAGAGTCTTATACAACTGCAACATGACCTCAGTACTCCGGAACTCAATTCCTCTACCAATAAAAGCCAGTACGCCATATGCCTTCTTCACCGCACTATTTACCTGGGTGGCAACTTTCAAGGATTTGTGTACATGGACACCAAGATCCCTCTGCTCATCCACACTACCAAGTATCCGACCGTTAGCCCAGTACCCCATCTTTTTATTACTCTTACCAAAGTGAATCACCTCACACTTAGCTACATTGAACTCCATTTGCCACCTTTCTGCCCAGTTCTGCATCTTATCTATATCCCGCTGTAACCTGCCACATCCTTCCTCACTGTCTACAACTCCTCCGACTTTCGTATCATCCGCAAACTTGCTCACCCAACCTTCTAACCCCTCCTCCAGGTCATTTATAAAAATGACAAACAGCAATGGTCCCAAAACAGATCCTTGCGGAACACCGCTAGTGACGGCACTCCAAGATGAACCTTTGCCATCAACTACTACCCTCTGTCTTCTTCCAGCCAGCCAACTCCTAATCCAAACCTCCAACTCACCCTCAATCCCATACCTCCGTATTTTTTGCAGTAGTCTACCATGGGGAACCTTATCAAACGCCTTACTAAAATCCATATACACCACATCTACTGATTTCCCCTCGTCCACCTCCTTAGTCACCTTCTCAAAGAATTCAATAAGGTTTGTGAGGCACGACCTGCCCTTCACAAAACCATGCTGACTATCCTTGATCACATGATTCCTATCCAGATGTTCATAAATCCTATCCCTTACAATCCTCTCTAAGATTTTGCCCACAACAGAAGTGAGACTCACCGGCCTATAATTACTAGGGTTATCCCTACTCCCCTTCTTGAACAAGGGAACCACATTTGCTAGCCTCCAATCTTCTGGCACTACTCCTGTAGACAACGAGGACATAAAAATCAAGGCCAATGGCTCTGCAATCTCCTCCCTTGCTTCCCAGAGAATCCTAGGATAAATGCCATCAGGCCCAGGGGACTTATCTATTTTCACCCTTTCCAGAATTTCCAACACCTCTTCTCTACATACCTCAAAGTCATCCATTCTACTTAATTGTGACTCAGTACTCACATTGACAACAATGTCCTGTTCCTGATTGAATACTGACGAAAAGTATTCATTCAGTGTCTCCCCAATCTCTTCAGCCTCCACACGCAACTTCCCACTACTATCCTTGACTGGACCTATTCCAACCCTAGTCATTCTTTTATTCCTGACATACCTATAGAAAGCCTTAGGGTTTTCCCTAATCCTAACAACCAAGGACCTTTCATGTCCCCTCCTTGCTGCTCTTAGCTCTCTCTTCAGGTACTTCCTGGCTACCTTATAACTCTCAATCGCCCCAATTGAACCTTCACGCCTCATCTTTACATAGGCCGCCCTCTTCCATTTAACAAGGGATTCCAATTCCTTATTAAACCACGGCTCCCTCACACGACCCTTTCCTCCCTGCCTGACGGGTACATACTTATCAAGGACACTCAATAGTTGCTCCTTGAACAAGCTCCACATATCAATTACACCCTTGCCTTGAAGCTTACTTTTCCAGGCCACACATCCTAAGTCATGCCTCACAGCATCATAATTTCCCTGCCCCCAGCTATAACTCTTGCCCTGTAGTGCACACTTATCCCTCTCCATCACTAGAGTAAAAGTCACCGAATTGTGGTCACTGTCCCCAAAGTGCTCACCTACCTCTAATTCTAACACCTGGCCTGGTTCATTACCCAGAACCAAATCCAGTATGGCCTCACCTCTTGTTGGCCTATCTACATATTGTGTCAGGAAACCCTCCTGCACACATTGGACAAACACTGACCCATCTAACGAACTTGAGCTATAGCTTTCCCAATCAATATCAGGAAAGTTAAAGTCCCCCATAACAACCACCCTATTACTTTCACTCTTCTCTTGAATCATCCTCGCAATCCTTTCTTCTACGTTTCTAGGACTGTTAGGAGGCCTGGAAAAAACTCCTAACAGGGTGATCTCACCTTTCCTATTCCTAACCTCAGCCCAAACTACCTCAGATGGCGAGTCTTCATCCATCGTCCTTTCCACAGCTATAATACTATCTTTGACAAGCAATGCCACACCTCCCCCTCTTTTACCCCCACCTCTGACCCTACTAAACATTTAAACCCTGGAACCTGCAACAGCCAATCCTGTCCCTGTTCTACCCATGTCTCTGTAATAGCCACAACATCGAAGTCCCAGGTACCAACCCACGCTGCAAGTTCACCTACCTTATTTCGTATACTTCTTGCATTGAAGTATACACACTTCAAAGCACTTTCCTGTTTACATGCACCCTCTTTTGAAATTGATGCCATGTTCCTAACCTCCCTACACTCCAGGTCCTGCACCCTAAAGCTACAGTCTGGGTTCCCATGCCCCTGCAGAGTTAGTTTAAACCCCCCCCCCAAGAGCACTAGCAAACCTCCCACCTAGGATACTGGTGCCCCTCAGGTTCAGGTGCAGACCATCCTGTTTATAGAGGTCCCACCTTCCCCAGAAAGAACCCCAGTTATCCAAATACCGGAATCCCTCCCTCCTGCACCATCCCTGTAGCCACGCATTTAACTGTTCTCTCTCCCTATTCCTCGACTCTCTATCACATGGCACGGGTAACAAACCAGAGACAACAACTCTGTTCGTTCTAACTCTGATCTTCCAACCTAGCTCCCTGAAAGCCTGCCTAACATCCTCAGCGCTCCTCCTACCTATGTCATTGGTGCCAATGTGGACCACGACTTCGGGCTGCTCCCCCTCCCCCTTAAGGACCCGGAAAACACGATCAGAGACATCACGTAACCTTGCACCTGGGAGGCAACATACCAAACGTGAGTCTCTCTTGTTCCCACAAAACCGCCTATCTGTGCCCCGAACTATCGAGTCCCCAATTACTATTGCTCTGCTCTTCTCCACCCTTCCCTTCTGAGTAACGGGGACAGGCTCCGTGCCAGAGGCCTGAGCCCCGTTACTAACCCCTGGTAAGTCCCCCCCCCCCCCACAAGTATCCAAAACGGTATACTTGTTCTTGAGGGGAACGGCCGCAGGGGGTCTCTGCACTGGCTGCTTCCTCCCAGTCCCCCTCACTGTCACCCATCTATCAGCCATCTTTGGAGTTACTACTTCCCTAAAACTCCGATCTATGACCCCCTCTGCCTCCCGAATGATCCTAAGTTCATCCAACTCCAGCTCCAGTTCCCTAACACGGTCTTGGAGGAGCTGGAGATGGGTGAACTTCCTGCAAGTGTTATCAGCAGGGACGTCCATGGCATCCCTCACCTCAAACATGTTGCAAGAGGAACATTGCACTGCCTTCACTGCCACCCCTCTGAGAGTAACCTTTTATAAAAAAAAAACTGGGTCTAAAGAATACAACAAGCAAAATGCAGCACTTACCTACTTACCACAACGGGTCTTATTATTTAGGTTAGAGGAGGAGGGCGGGTGGGGGACACTACCTCTGTAGTGCCTCGGGTTCTTCTCCTGCGCACTTTTAAAGGGAAAAAAAGGGAAATAAACCTACCCGGCTGCCCCTCCGGTCTTCGTCACTTCCCCCTGCTGCTCCCGCTCTTTCTGTAAAGAGAGAAAAACACACCGCTGCCCGCTACCGGTAAGTAATTTTAAAACAAACTGTCTTACCTTAGCTGCTGCTCGCACTCAAAGTGTGTGAGAGCATTTTCACTTACTCATTCACAATCCATTTTTAAATAGTTACAATTCCCTCTGCTTCAGCTAGCACTGGGCAGTTTTTATCAGTTTGTTGAACTCCCAGTCAGCTTGCTGAGCCTCACCAAGGATGACCTATTTTGAGTCAACCCAACTATTGATAAAGGCTCCAGCCAGCCAAACAGCATGTCATCATTTTCAGTGTTAATTTAATCTGTGTTGTGTGTTAATTACCACAAGCTTCCTTTAATTCAGCTGTAGCAACCAAAATAAGATCTCTCAAGTAAGCAAGTTAAGCCTTAGAACTCAACTTAGCTATTACCCAATTAATGGTTGAATTTAACTGCAATTCCAATCAACAGCAGCTGTCTGTGAATGTCCAGGATTCTTGTGCACTGTTGCTCTTCAAAGTTCTGCAACTGAAGAATCCTGAAGTTGAATTCTTAAAGGATTTTCTGTCTTGTGAAGTTTCTAATGTGACATTATTGATGATCTTTTAGATCTGTTCATCCACAATATTGATTACACTACTGGAGTCATCAATTCTGTAGTTTGCCTTCCTATCAAAAGTAGCTTCTCTATTCCTTGTTACATTTGACATTAACTGTCTGTTCAAAACATAATTTTTCTGCAACTAACCTCTTTATACACTGATCCAAGATGCAGCGGCATAGGACGCTCTGCCCATTCTTCTTCCTCTTTTCTTCTTTTTCTTCTCATTTCTTCCTCTTCATGCTTCCTTTTCTCTTCTTCTCTCACAGCCTCTGACGACTCCCATCCTCTGGCGATGATTCCCAGCCTCCAGAGGTGACCTCCAGTCATCGACAATTCCCACCCTCTGGTGAGTGATGATTCCTGGCCCTCTGGTGATGATTAACATCCACTGGCAACGAATCCCGTCCTTCAGCAATGATTCGTCTCCTCCATTGATGACTCCCGGCCTAGTGCAGTGGCCTCCCAGCCTGGCATAGTGGCCTCCTGCAGCGGCTTCTCGGCAAGCTGTGGTGATCCTGGCCTGGTGCTACAGCCTGCTCCTGTAGCGGCCTCCCAGCATGACATGGTAACCTCCTAACCTCCCACAGCAGCCTCCCAACATGCCAATCTCCCAGTCTCCTGCAACCTCCCCCCCCCCCACCCCACCCTCCCAACCCCCACCCCACCCAGTGTGGCATGGCAATCTCCCAACCTCCTGCAGCAGCCCCTCTAGTGTGGCATGATGACCTCCCGGCATCCCGCAGCAGGCCCCCCCTGGCATGGTATGGCATCTTCCTGGCCTCCTGCAGTGGCCTCCCAGCATGGTATAGCGATCTATCGGCCTGGCGCAGCTACCTTCCCACCTTGTAGCGGCTTTCAGATGTGTCATCCTCGGCCCAGCATGGCAATCTGAAGCAATGTCCCAGTCACTTGATCCTCAAGGTGAAGCTGGCATGGTCTGATGCCAGGGCCCAGTGCAGACTGGAAGGTAGTTGCCAGCATGGTCTGTTGTTCTGAACTTTTATCTATGCAATGCTGGACATTTTCTTTCTCTGTTGTCTAAGATTTTGTAACTAAAGAAGCTGTGCCGAGGTACCGCTGTGCCTAAGTCAGCACTGAGTGGCGAAGTATAAACTTTTCACTATACTCATTGAGTATATGTGACAATAAAGGCTAATTCTAATTTTAACCTCAGGACTTTCCTTCTGCAGGCAACCTTATTTGCTCATTTGTCATGAGGCAGTGGGTTATCAAGCAGTGTTACCAGGCAAAAGTGAGGACTGCAGATGCTGGAGATTAGAGTCAAGAGTATGGTGCCTTCATTGAGCATCAAAAAAGTTTAAAAAGGATCCTCCTCCTCTCACCTTTTATTTCATCCAGATGTTCCCTTAGGGTAATTGAACCTCATATTTTTGCCAAAAGACATAAGCATTTCAATAGCTGAGTCTGTCACATCAAGAATCACAGATTGTCTTTTCCTGATGTTAACCAACTCCATTGGTCCTATATACGTGGGTATTTGATGGTAAATGCAAAATGTTGAATCAATGATGTGGCAAGCCAAGTTACGATAATGTTTTTTTTAGCGATATTGTGATACGGTGTTCTTCTTTGCCTACCCTACATAACTAACTCTTATATTTTCCAAGTAATGCTTGAAATTTCAAGAGTGCAGTAACCGTTTCATTATCGATGGAATAAAAACTGCATGTGGCAGTTGTGTAGATGGGAGAGAGCCAAACAAGAGTATCATCAGTCTGTTGGCATTAGTTAAGTGCTGTCCCTACAAGTTTCCCCACCTTTTCTACCGCATAAGATAAGTGTTTTGGATCACTCCAATATTTTACAGCATTGTAATATTTAATGGTTTTTCATTAATTGCCTTAACTCACAAATAGAAATTTTACTTTAAAGTCCCTGTCCTATCAGCTAAAAACCTCATTTTAGTACAGTTAATCTATCTTGGAACTTCTCCCTTCTTCATTTGATTTATATTTTCTCTTACTGATCTAATGTTCTGTTGGCACATGGGCTACACAAAGTTACATTTATCTGATGTTAACCACTCTTTTCTGCTTCTTTATTAACTTGCTAATCATTACTGCATGTGATTCTAAGACTTAAACAGTACCTTTAGTGGTGTCCCATGCTTGACTACCAAGTTTAATTTCATCATTCATTGCACCTAATATACCTTTAACTTAACTTTATACTTTTAACTTTTATTACAATTTGACAGTGAATTTTGAAAACTTCCTGGCTTACTATCTCAGCTCCCTTCTAGCGCGCTGTTCAGTTGGCCATTGTTGTTTTAAGGTTCTAAAAGAGCTGTTATTTATTTATAAGTGACATTCCTATCCCTGCACTAGGTCATGATGTGGAGGTACCAGTGTTGGACTAGGATGGATGGAGTCAGGAGTCACACGACACCAGGTTACAGTCCAACAGGTTTATTTAAAATCACAAGCCTTTGGAGCACTGCTCCTTCTTCAAGCTGCTACATCTGATAAAGGAGTAGCGGCTCCAAACATTTGTGATTTCAAATAAACCTGTTCATCTATAACCCAGTGTCGTGTGACTTGACTTTTTTACAATATGTCATTAAGTGTACTAACTTGTAAAATGTAAATGCTTGCAGCGTCTCCTAAATAAAGTTCTTCATTTCCTTTTTTCCTTGCAATTTTGTAACCCTCCTGAATAAACAATTTTCGATAAATCTGCTAGTCTGTGGGGAACAGTCAGAAGGAAGGACAGCAGCAGCACAGAGTGAGTACAAAACTCGCTGAGCTCAGGGATTGCTGTGGGGTTAAAAATCACACAACACCAGGTTATAGTCCAACAAGTTTAATTGGAAGCACACTAGCTTTCGGAGCGTCGCTCCTTCATCAGGTGATAGTGGAGGGCCCAATCCTAACACAGAATTTATAGCAAAAATTTACAGTGTGATGTAACTGAAATTATACATTGCAAAATTGTCTGTTAAGTTGTTCATCTGTTTGAATATCATGATAGTTTCACTTCTTTCATGTGTAAATCACAAAACCTTTTTTAAAAAGTTGCATTCTCAGGTTAGCTGTTAACAACGGTTATAGCTAGACAATATGTTGAAGGTGGGAGAAAGTGAGGACTGCAGATGCTGGAAATCAGAGCTGAAAAATGTGTTGCTGGAAAAGCGCAGCAGGTCAGGCAGCATCCAAAGAGCAGGAGAATCGACGTTTCGGGCATAAGCCCTTCTTCAGGAATGCCCAAAACGTTTTTCAGCTCAATATGTTGAAGGTGTTGGCCCCCTGTGTTCTCTGTCTATGCCATGATGTTTAGATTAATTCTTATCTAAAAAGTGAGATAACGGAGTTTTACATGAATTCATGCAGTTTTTAAGCTCAGAGTCCTACATGAATGCATGCAGGTTTTGAGCAAAGTACAATGTAACCCTGCAAGTACAAATTCACCCCACAAAATATATGTGCGCATGTGGTTCTTTGTGTGTGTGTCTGTCTGTCTGGGTTGGGGGTCGTGAGTATTAGAAAGTGTATGTGTATGTGCAGTGAGTGTAGAGTGTCTTAAGTTTGTGAGAGGGTGTATGTGTGTGTGTGGGAGTGTGTGAGTGTGGGAGTGTGTGTGTGTCTGTAAGGGTGTGTGTGGATGTCTGTGTGCATGTCTGTGTATATGTGTGTCCGTGTGCATGTGTGTATAGGAGTGCCTGTGTGTGTGAGAGTGTGTGTGTGTAGGAGTGTCTGTGTGTGTGTATAGTGCAATGGTGGTCACCTGTAATGTGACATGAACCCAAGGTCCCGGTTGAGGCCCTCCCTATGGGTACCGAACTTAGCTATCAGCCTCTGCTCGGCCACTTTTCACTGCTGCCTGTCCCGAAGTCCGCCTTGGAGGATGATCACCCAAAGGTCTGAGGTCGAATGTCTGGACCACTGAAGTGTTCCCCAACTGGGAGGGAACACTCCTGTCTGTTGATTGTTGTGCGGTGCCCATTCATCCGTTGTCGTAGCCTTTGCTCGGTTTCCCCAATGTACCATTCCTCAGGGCAACCTTGCCTGCAATGTATAAGATAGACAGCATTGGCTGAGTCACATGAGTACCTGCCATGTGTGTTAGGATTGAGCCCTCCACTCTCACCTGATATCGGGAGTTATCTGTTTTGTAACAGTTGGAATTCTGGGATGAGCTGAGGTCCCAGATAGCAGAATCGTCTAGCAGCCTCCTGCTAATGAGGTAAATTTGCAGCATCATTTTTCATGCTGTCAATGAGTATGTGGCCTTGATGATATATTGTTTCGACCCCAATAGCTTTTAACTAATTCGAATGGTACCATTCTGTTTCACTAGTGGCAAATAAAATTTTGCCTACCAATTGGCTTGCTTTATCAATTATCAAATAGAGTCTAGAAACTGCACACAGTCACCAGAGGCCAGAATTGAACCGAGGTCTCTGCTACTGTGAGGCAGTAGTGCTAACCACTAAGCCACCCTCTGTCTAGAAGTTTCTTATGGGCTTCATCAATCATCTATGGAGAGGGTGTCATCTGTATCCCAAAATATAGCTATCCAGTGATTGCAGCCTGCAGAACATACCTGTTGGTTGGTAATGCTTCAGAATGTGGGCATCATGGGAGGTGACAGGACATTGGGCTCACAGCTGGATGATGGGCTGTCTGTGGTTGCAGGCTAACGACACATTAAGGGAGTGATTTCCCTTCCTGTTTTGGAGTGTGATTGGCTCTCCAGATAATTCTCTAATTACCAAGCACCAAGACACGTTGATCAGGAGGCAGACCCCTCAGTCCTTTGCTTTGCCTGAGGACACCGTGTGTTGGATTGAGAAGCCCTCATGTTGTTAGCACAGTCAGGTGAAGAAAGAGTAAGCCATATCTCTTTAAAGTAGAGTAGTCAGTCATTTTCTTTGGTAGGTGATGCTAGCTTTAAGTTCATTCAGCTTGTTTTACAATAGCTTGGATATTTTCCAGGACTTTGCTGGGGAGGGGGATCTTGAAATCACGTTGTTTCAGTCTTCACTGTGGCCAGCGCATCTCCCACATTTCCTGAGTAATTAGTTGCTTCTAGTTGGGCTCAGAAGTTGGAGTGGATGGTCTGATGTTGTGGAAGGTAAGTGGATACGTCCAGTGGGGGTCCTGAGCTCTGGTTGCAGTCTTGGGCACATCAGAGGGTGTTGTTTTAGGCCCTTCATGTACAGGACTCTATGAGGTTTTGTAGCGCATAGGGTCCACTCCACAGAGTCAGGTCGCCGACTGATGTCTGGCTCGGGCCTTCAAAAAGCCAGTAAATGGCTGGTCGCTTTGTGTCATAGTCACGGTTCCAGTGCCAGCAGTCAGGCCCCAACAATTCCAGCGCCAGCAGTCAAGGGCTCCAGAAGGTCCTGCTCTCTGTTTGGTCAGATCCAGTCATGCTATAGGTTGTTTCTGGAGATTGAAAGATCGTCAGACCTGTAAATAGATTTAAGGAAACATTGTTAGTAATTCTGACAGACTTACAATTAAGATTGAAAAGAGTAGAATGATTATAAAAAATGTGAGAGTGATGATCTACTTAGGAAAGCTTGCAAAGAGTTGCCACAATCTCATACCATCTTGTATCTGTGCCAAAGAAGTTAACCTGAGTGTTTCCCAACCAGAAGCCATGGATGAATTGAAACATCTACTCACTATGGAAGTCCAGGTCTGAGGCATTCAGTCAGATGACCCTAACCTGGACAGGAAATCTAAGTACAATCTTTGCAAAGCCACCAGGGATGCCAAGAGACAATACCAGACTAAACTGTAGTCCCAGACTACCCACATTAACATACATCAACTTTGACAAGACTTCCCTAACGTAATTGGCTACAAAGCGAAATTAAGCAGAATCGCTGACAACAATGCATCTCTCCTTGATGAACTCAATGTATTCTATGCTTGCTTTGTACAGAAGGTCAGTGGAATGATGTCATCTGCCTCAGTAGCCTTGGTTGCACATGTACCCACAGTCACCAGTGTCGGTGCCAGATTGGCCTCTTTGAGAGTGAACCCACGGAAAGCGACTGGCCCGAATGAGTCCCCTGATACGCATTCAGATCCTGCATGGACCAGGTGCCGGTAGTATTTGCAGACATCTTTAATCTCTCCTTAATACAATATGAGGTTCCCACCTGCTTCAAGAATATCACTATCATCCTGATGCCAAAGAAAAATCAGACAACGTGCCTTAATGCCAACCATCCGGTGGCTCTGACAATCATCATTATGAAGTGCTTCGAAAGGTTAGTAATGGTACTCATCAATGCTAGCCTCCTTGTTTGCCTTGATCCACTACAATTTGACTACTGTCACAATAGGTCCATGGCAGATGCCTCTCCTTGGCTCTACATTCATCCCTGGAATATTTGGATATCAACAACATCTATGTCAAGCTCATATTTATTGACTTTAGGTCTGCCTTCAACACCAAACTCATTTCCAAACTCAGACCTAGGACTCTGCTCCCCACCTCTAGATCCTCAACTTCTTGAGCCACAGACCACAATCAGTAAGGACAGGTGACAACACATCCTTCACAATAATTCTCAACAGATGCCCTGCTAAGCTGCATACTCAGCTCCTTATGATACTTGTACACTCCTGACTTTGTGGCCAAATTCAGTTCTAACTCCAATTAAACATTTGCTGATGACACAATCAAAGTGGGTTGGATCTCAAACAATGATGAGTCAGAATACAGGAAAGAAATAGACAGCTTAGTGACATGGTGTAAAGACAAAAGTTTCTTTCTCAATGTCAGCAAAACAAGGAAGCTGCTTATTGACTTCAGGAAGTAGAGTGAAGGATATGATTCTGTCAATATCGATGGTGCTGAGGTGGAGGTTGGTGACAGCTACAAATTCCCAGAGTAAATGTCACCCATTTACCCTGGTCCATCCACATTGGTGCTACAGTCAAGAAAGCCCACCAATACCCTACTTCCTCAGAAAGCCAAGGAAATTTGGCATGTCCAAATAAATCTTGAAAATTTTTTACAGATGTACCATAGAAAGCATCCTAACCAGATGCATCACAGCTTGATATGATAATTGCTCTGCCCAAGACCGCAAGAAATTAGAGAGCTGTGAAAGTAGCCCAGTCCATTATGAAAACCAGCCTTTCTTCCATTGATTCCTCCTCCCTTGGGAATACAGCCAACACAATCAAAGATTTCTCCCATCTTGGTTATACTGCCTTCCACCCTCTTCCATTCGTCAGAGATTGAAAAGATTGAAAACACATACCAACAGATTTAAGAACACCTTCTTTCGCATTGTTACTAGACTTATGAACAAATCTCTATTCTGGTCTCCCTCCGATTGGAAGGATTTGTGAATCTTGAAAGGGTTCAGAAAAGAGTTAAAAGATTTCTGATTCAGTATGTGGATGTACCTACTAGAGAAGAAGTAAAACTTGACCTACTCTTGGGAAATAACACCAGGCAGGTGACTGAGGTGTCAGTGGGGGAGCACTTTGGGGCCAGCGACCATAATTCTATTAGGTTTAAAATAGTGATGGAAAAGGATAGACCAGATCTAAAAGTTGAAGTTTTAAATTGGAGAAAGGCCAGTTTTGACGGCATTAGGCTAGAACTTTCAAAAGCTGATTGGGGGCAGATGTTCGCAGGTAAAGGGACGGCTGGAAAATGCAAAGCCTTCAGAAATGAGATAACAAGAATCCAGAGAAACTATATTCCTGTTAAGGTAAATGGAAAGGTGGTAGGGATAAGGAATGCTGGATGATGAAAAAAATTGAGGGTTTGGTTAAGGAAAAGAAGGAAGCATATGTCAGGTATAGACAGGATAGATCGAGTGAATCCTTAGAAGAGTATAAAGGCATTAGGAGTATATTTAAGAGGGAAATCAGGAGGGCAAAAAAGGGACATGAGATAGCTTTGGCAAATAGAATTAAGAAGAATCCAAAAGGTTTTTACAAAAACATTAAGGACAAAAGGGTAACTAGGGAGAGAATAGGGCCTCTCAAAGATCAGCAAGGCGGCCTTTGTGTGGAGCCGCAGAAAATGGGGAGGACATATACTGTGGAAAAGGATATGGAAGATATAGACCATAGAGAAATAGATGGTGACACCTTGCAAAATGTCCACATTACAGAGGAGGAAGTGCTGGATGTCTTGAAATGCATAAAGGTGGATAAATCCCCAGGACCTGATCGGGTGTACCCTAGAACTCTGTGGGAAGCTAGAGAAGTGACTGCTGAGCCTCTTGCTGAGATATTTGTATCAGCAGGTGAGGTGCTGGAAGACTGGAGGTTGGCTAACATGGTGCCACTGCTTAAGAAGGGTGGTAAGGACAAGCCAGGGAACTATAGACCACTGAGCCTGACGTCCTTGGTGGGCAAGTTGTTGGAGGGAACCCTGAGGGACAGGACATACATGTATTTGGAAAGGCAAGGACTGATTAGGGATAGTCAACATGGCTTTGCGTGGGAAATCATGTCTCACAAACTTGTTTGAGTTTTTTGAGGGAGTAACAAAGAGGATTGATGAGGGCAGAGTGGTAGATATAATCTATATGGACTTCAGTAAGGCATTCGAAAGAATCCCCATGGGAGATTGATTAGCAAGGTTAGAGTTCATGGAATATAGGGAGACCTAGCCACATGGATACAGAACTGGCTCAAAGGTAGAAGACAGAGGGTAGTGTGGAAGGTTTTTTCTCAGAATGGAGGCCTGTGACCAGTGGAGTGCCACAAGGATCGGTGCTGGGTCCTCTACTTTTTGTCATTTACATAAATGATTTGGATGCGAGCATAAGAGGTATAATTAGTAAGTTTGCAGATGACACCAAAATTGGACGTGTAGTGGACAGCGAAGAATGTTTACTCAGATTATAACAGGATCTTGACCAGATGGGCCAATGGGCTGAGAAGTGGCAGCTTAATTCAGATAAATGCAAGGTGCTGCATTTTGGGAAAGCAAATCTTAGCAGGATTTATGCACTTAATGGTAATGTCCTAGTGAGTGTTGCTGAACAAAGAGACCTTGGAGTGCAGGTTCATAGCTCTTTGAAAGTGGAGTCGCAAGTAGATATGATAGTGAAGAAGGCATTTGGTATGCTTTATTTTATTGGTCAGCGTATTGAGTACAGGAGTTGGGAGGTCATGTTGGGAGGTCATGTTACAGGAGTTGGGAGGCTGTATAGGACATTGGTTAGGCCCCTGTTGGAATATTGCGTGCAATTCTGGTCTCCTTCCTATCGGAAAGGTGTTGTGAAACTTGAAAGGATTCAGAAAAGATTTTCAAGGATGTTGCCAGGGTTGGAGGATCTGAGCTACAGGGAGAGGCTGAACGTGCTGGGGCTGTTTTCCCTGGAGCGTCAGAGGCTGAGGGGTGACCTTATAGAGGTTTACAAAATTATGAGGGGTATGGATAGGGTAAATAGGCAAAGTCTTTTCCATGAGTTGAGGAGTCCAGAACTAAAGGACAAAGGTTTAGGGTGAGAGGGGAAAGATATGAAAGAGTCCTAAAGGGCAACCTTTTCACTTAAAGGGTGGTATGAGTCTGGAGCTGCCAGAGGAAGTGGTGGAGCCTGGTATATTTGCAACATTTAAGAGGCATTTGTTCGCGTATATGAATAGGATGGGTTTGGAGGGATGTGGGCCGGGTGCTGGCAGGTGGGAGGGATATCTGGTCGACATGGGCGGGTTGGACCGAAGAGTCTGTTTCCATGCTGTACAGCTCCATGACTCTATGACACTATGTTGCCAGGGTTGGAAGGTTTGTGCAGTAGACTGAATAGGCTGGAGCTGTTTTGTTCGGTATGCACTGTTTGGGCTGAAAGTCCGTTTCCATGCTGTATCACTCTATGACTCAACATGACAATAATAAATCAAATCAAATCAGATATATGAAGGTAAATAGTTTATCGTTGTATTAAGATCCTAAAACCCTAATTTAATCTAAAATCTCACAAATTGTGACCACATGTGCCAGGATGAGGTAAATAAGTATTTGCTTTAATGAAGTAGGCACAGACTGAAATTATCTTGGAAAATCTTTGTAGTGTAGAATGCCACCTGGTGACCAGTAACAGTAAAGCTGCAGGAATATTTTGTTTTAAATGAGCAAAGATCCTAATTCCGAGCCCAAAGGCAAAGGAGAAAAGCAACGTCTTCGGAATACTTCAACCAATGAAGATGTAGTCAATGTAATCATACTTTTCTGTGGTCTGTTGCCAAGAATGAACAAACAGTTATCGATGCAGATATTAATTTACTTTTGTGATTTAAATTCTTGCGTGTTCTAAATCTACCTTCATTAAACATGGAAACAAGAAACAACCTATGGTCTTTATGAATAATGAACATGATTGTGGGTGAATAGACACAGAGGAGTGTATCAAAGCATCGCCTTACCATGGTATTCGATTCTTAAATAAACTTACCTCAGCATGACAGAAATGATCCAAGTTCTTGTTAGGAAGGGTAAAGTTTACCAAAAAAATTACATTTTAGCCTGTGAAGCAACCTAATGGGAGTTGGAATTCAAACGTTGATTATTGAAAGCTCAATTTTGAAAAGCCAGCTTGTTCTTCTGTGTACAAGAAACTTCACCTTACTTTTGAAAACAAAATACTAAATAATAGTTTGGACTGCATGCCCAACAAAGATGTTCAAGTTCTCCAGATAGTATATTTCACTAAAATAAGGATTGACAGCAAGTATGGAGCTGGAATGACCAGCGTTCAGTGATCTTCTGTTGTATGGATGTATTTTCATGTTTTAAGAGATTTATTTTCAAAATTTTGTTTGAATGCTAATGCTGTTATGATGTAAAATAAGGTTTTGTTTTTGAGATTTGAGTTTTCCGCAATCTGCTGCATGTAGAACTGCTATGTCATCTGCTGAAATTTGAAAGTATACACACTTCATGTAAATATTGTTGTGGAAAAGTATATTTTTAGCTTTAAAGAGTATGGACCTTTTTAGGAGTTTTGAATTCACTTGCCTTGTAAAAGATCAATTTTATTCAGAAGTATTGAGATATTTGGCAAAAATCCAGCTGGAACTGTTCAAACATATTTTATTTAACATTGTGCAAATTCCAACTTTTAAAATTTAAACTGGGTGTTTTATGGTTGATTGCCATGTTAATTTGTAAATTAGAAGTCTCATCATGTACACAATGAAACTTTTAGCAGCAATGTCACTTATATGAGGGAGTCTTTAATTCAGATAAAAAGACATGCACATATATAGGGTTTGGCAGTTTTGAATCTTCAACGTTCAATTATGTGAATTAAAAATTGATCCTGATTAATAACTGCATCAGAAAAAGTAAATATTGAAAAGAACAGTCTTCAGAAAAGGCTTTGGGAAGCATAAAGTTTATCTAAAATGCAGAATGTTTTAATTTGGAGTTAATGCTACTAAAAAAGTCAAACACAACAACATAAAAATCCTATGACACTACATTGTAGGAATTAAAATGGAGGAAAATATTGAAATCAAAACAGCAAGAATTCAGCATAGAGGTTAGATTAATAAAGGTTAGGTAAGTCGATGCAACTGTATACTTCTACAAATGATTTTATATTCACTCACAGAATATGGGTGTTGCTAGCTAGGCTCGCATTTATTGCCCATCCTTAATTGCCCAGAGGACAGTTGATTGTGAATACATTGCTGAAGATCTGGAGTCACATGCAGGCCAGACCGGGCAAGGACCATAGGATAATATGAAACAAGAACAGTATCAGGCCATTTAGCCCCTTGAGCCTGCTCCACCATTCAATAGGCTCATGGCTGATCCAACATTCCTCACATCCACTTTCCTGCCCTTTCGCCATAACCCTTGATTCTTCTGCTAGTCAAGAATCTATCTATCTCCACCTTACATAAAAGGCCATAAGAAATAGGACAGCAGATTTCCTTCCCTAATGCACTTGAGCAAACCAGATGGGTTTTCACAACAATTGACATAAATGCCATTAAGCTAGTTTGTTTTAATCTCACAGACTTTAAAAAAAAATCTGTCATGGTGGGATTTGAATCCATGTCCCATTGAAAGCACAGTCAGGAGTTCTGCACTACTAACATTACCCCTTAGAGGATTTTTAGTCTGCCTCTTGAAGTCCAACAGTGAGTTTGACCCTTTCTGCGAACTGTTTTGTTTAATCTGTTCACAGCTTTCGTATTTTTGAATATCACTTCATATATATTGGATATTACTGCATTTTTCATGGTTTCATAATACATTTGATGGTATGGGACTCCTGAGCAGACCCACAATAGATTTTTACTTAACAGGTAATTTTAGATCCAACTGGTCATGAAGAATAAGAAATGAACATCTACAACTCTTTTTTTATTTAACAGTAGCTGACATAATGACACCTGCACTGTTTGAATGAGTGCTTTCTATGCATATAAAAAGTGGGACCCATTGGGATTGGAATGGTCACATGCTGCTTGAGCCTCCTTGAGCATGCTATTGGGGTTTTCTGAGCCAAATGGATTTAATCTCCTCAAGGTTTTTCCATTCAAGCTCTGGTCCATAGGGAATATTGACAACCGCAAACAAATGAGCTGAAAAGGCTGAAGTGTAATTCTTCCTGTCTCTATCGGGGTTTGTGAAAATCCTCAGCCAGATCATCCCGATTGCATACCACCGCATCGTTAGTGGCTGTTTTTGAGACCTCTAAAGTCCTCATACAAAGGTTTTGAGTCTTCACAAGGACAGATCTGACAATGCTATCAAGGCCTAGCAATATGAGTTTCTTTTCTTCATCATCCAACCCCTGTTCTAGGAGGATCCAGTGCATCTAGTGAAATTGTTCTTCTACTGGATCATCTGGTTTAAAAGGTGCCTGCCCTTTCAACATGCTCCTCTACCGGCTTACTTTAAAGGAAATGCTGTATCATAGAGATCAGTAAGAATTTTCAGGATTTCTCTCTATGTTGTATCCAATTGTAACCACAGAGTTCATCAGTAAGGTGTCGAGAACAACAGATGTTTTGGGGAAGCAGATGGGCCTTTGGGTTCTTATGTTGGAGGTAGGTCTGCATCCAGTGACTCACGTCCACTTCCATGACCTATCTCTTGCCCAAAAAGCCAGACTGCCTCAAAATGTGTACCCCAGTCAGGTTCATTTTCATCCCTTTCATTTGAAAAAACACAAACTATGCCTTACTTTTCTTTCAGATGTGCTTAAACTGCTCAATGGAGTCATAGAGAGTTCAGAGATGTACTGCATGGAAACAGACCCTTCGGTCCAACCTGTCCACCAGATATCCCAACCCAATCTAGTCCCTCCAAACCCTTCCTATTCATACACCCATCCAAATGCCTCTTAAATGTTGCAATTGTACCAGCCTCCACCACATCCTCTGGCAGCTCATTCCATACATGTACCACCCTCTGCGTGAAAAAGTTGCCCCTTAGGTCTCTTTCATATCTTTCCCCTCTCACCCTAAACCTATGCCCTCTAGTTCTGGACTCCACGATCCCAGGGAAAAGACTTTGTCTATTTATCCTATCACCCATCAGGTCACCCCTAAGCCTCCGACGCTCCAGGGAAAACAGCCCCAGCCTGTTCAGCCTCTCCCTGTAGCTCAAATCCTCCAACCCTGGCAACATCCTTGAAAATCTTTTCTGAATCCTTTCAAGTTCCACAACATCTTTCCGATAGGAAGGAGACCAGAATTGCGCGCAATATTCCAACAGTGGCCTAACCAATATCCTGTACAGCTGCAACATGACCTCCCAACTCCTGTAGTCAATACTCTGACCAATAAAGGAAAGCTTATTAAACACCTTCTTCACTATCCTATCTACCTGCGACTCCACTTTCAAGGAGCTATGAACCTGCACTCCAAGGTCTCTTTGTTCAACAACACTCCCTAGGACCTTACCATTAAGTGTATAAGTCCTGCTAAGATTTGCTTTCCCAAAATGCAGCACCTCGCATTTATCTGAATTAAACTCCATCTGCTACTTCTCAGCCCATTGGCCCATCTGGTCCAGATCCTATTGTAACCTGAAGTAACCCTCTTCGCTGTCCACTACACCTCCAATTTTGGTGTCATCTGCAAACTTACTAACTGTACCTCTTATGCTCGCATCCAAATTATTTATGTAAATGACAAAACGTAGAGGGCCCAGCACTGATCCTTGTGGCACTCCACTGGTCACAGGCCTCCAGTCTGAAAAACAACCCTCTACCACCACCCTCTGTCTTCTACCTTTGAGCCAGTTCTGTATCCAAATGGCTAGTTCTCCCTGTATTCCATGAGATCTAACCTTGCTAATCAGTCTCCCATGGGGAACCTTGTCGAATGCCTTACTGAAGTCCATATAGATCACATCTACTGCTCTGTCCTCATTAATCTTCTTTGTTACTTCTTCCAAAAACTCAATCAAGTTTGTGAGACATGATTTCCCACACACAAAGCAATGTTGACTGTTCCTAATCAGTCCTTGTCCTATCCTGAGGGATACATGTACGTCCCATCCCTGAGGATTCCCTCCAACATCTTGCCCACCACCAAGGTCAGGCTCACCGGTCTATAGTTCCCTGGCTTGTCTTTACCGCCCTTCTTAAACAGTGGCACCACATTTGCCAAACTCCAGTCTTCCGGCACCTCACCTGTAACTATCTATGATACAAATATCTCAGCAAGAGGCCCAGCAATCACTTCTCTAGCTTCCCAAAGAGTTCTTGGGTACACCTGATCAGGTCCTGGGGATTTATCCACCTTTAACCGTTTCAAGACACCCAGCACTTCCTCCTCTGTAATCTGGACATTTTGCAAGATTTCACCATCTATTTCCCTACAGTCTATATCTTCCATATCCTTTTCCACAGTAAATACTGATGCAAAATATTCATTTAGTACCTCCCCCATTTTCTGTGGCTCCACACAACGTCTGCCTTGCTGATCTTTGAGGGGCCCTATTCTCTCCCTATTTACTCTTTTGTCCTTAATATATTTGTAAAAGCCCTTTGGATTCTTCTTAATTCTATTTGCCAAAGCTATCTCATGTCCCCATTTTGCCCTCATGATTTCCCTCTTAAGTATACTCCTACTTCCTTTATCCTCTTCTAAGGATTCACTCGATCTATCCTGTCTATACCTGACATATGCTTCCTTCGTTTTCTTAACCAAACCCTCAATTTCTTTAGTCATCCAGCATTCCCTATACCTACCAGCCTTCCCTTTCACCCTGACAGGATCATACTTTCTCTGGATTCTTGTTATCTCATTTCTGAAGGCTTTCCATTTTCCAGCCGGCCCTTTACCTGCGAACATCTGCCTCCAATCATCTTTCAAAAGTTCTTGCCTAATACCATCAAAATTGGCCTTCCTCCAATTTAGAACTTCAACTTTTAGATCTGGTCTATCCTTTCCCATCACTATTTTAACCTAATAGAATTATGGTCGCTGGCCCCAAAGTGCTCCCCCACTGATACCTCAGTCACCTGCCCTGCCTTATTTCCCAAGAGTAGGTTAAGTTTTGCACCTTCTCTAGTAGCTACATCCACATACTGAATCAGAAAATTGTCTTGTACGCACATAAGAAATTCCTCTCCATCTAAACCTTTAACACTATGGCAGTCCCAGTCTATGTTTGGAAAGTTAAAACCCCCTATCATAGCCACCCTATTAATCTTATAGATAGCTGAGATCTCAAAGAACATAGAACAGTACATAGAACATAGAACGTACAGCACAGAACAGGCCCTTCAGCCAAGATGTTGTGCCAACCACTGATCCTCATGTATGCACCCTCAAATTTCTGTGACCATATGCATGTCCAGTAGTCTCTTAAATGTCCCCAATGATCTTGCTTCCACAACTGCTGCTGGCAACGCATTCTATGCTCTCACAACTCTCTGTCTAAAGAACCTGCCTCTGACATCCCCTCTATACTTTCCTCCAACCAGCTTAAAACTGTGACCCCTCGTGTTAGTCATTTCTGCCCTGGGAAATATTCTCTGGCTATCGACTCTATCTATGCCTCTCATTATCTTGTATACCTCAATTAGGTCCCCTCTCCTCCTCCTTTTCTCCAATGAAAAAAGTCCGAGCTCAGTCAATCTCTCTTCATAAGATAAGCCCTCCAGTCCAGGCAGCATCCTGGTAAACCTCCTCTGAACCCTCTCCAAAGCATCCACATCTTTCTTATAATAGGGTGACCAGAACTGACTGCAGTATTCCAAGTGCAGTCTAACCAAAGTTTTATAGATTTGCAACAAGATCTCATGATTCTAAAACTCAATCCCCCTGTTAATGAAAGCCAAAACACCATGTGCTTTCTTAACAATCCTATCCACTTGGGTGGCCATTTTAAGGGATCTATGTACCTGCACACCAAGATCCCTCTGTTCCTCCACACTGCCAAGAATCCTATCCTTAATCCTGTACTCAGCTTTCAAATTCGACCTTCCAAAATGCATCACCTCGCATTTATCCAGGTTGAACTCCATTGCCACCTCTCAGCCCATCTTGCATCCTGTCAATGTCTCGCTGTAGCCTACAACAGCCCTCTATACTGTCAACGACACCTCCAACCTTTGTGTTGACTGCAAACCTGCTGACCCATCCTTCAATCCTTCATCCAAGTCATTAATAAACATTACAAATCGTAGAGGCCCAAGGACAGAGCCCTGTGGAACACCACTCACCACAGACTTCCAGGCAGAATATTTTCCTTCTACTACCACTACTGTCTTCTGTTGGCCAGCCAAATATGTATCCAGGCAGTTAAATTCTCCTGTACCCCATTCCTCCTGACCTTCTGAATGAGCCTACCATGGGGAACCTTATCAAATGCCTTGCTGAAGTCCATATACACCACATCCACAGCTCGACCCTCATCAACTTTTCTAGTCACATCCTCAAATAACTCGATAAGGTTTGTGAGGCATGACCTGCCCCTCACAAGCTGTGTTGACTGCATTTAAGCAAGCCATGCTCTTCCAGATGGTCATAAATTCTATCCCTCAGAATCCTTTCTAACACCTTGCAGACGACAGACCTGAGACTTACTGGTCTGTAATTGCCGGGGATATCCCTATTTCGTTTCCTGAAGAGAGGAATTACATTTGCCTCTCTTCAGTCCTCAGGTATGACTCCAGTGGAAAGATCTTCGCAAGTGGCGAAACAATTGCATTTCTCGTTTCCCAAAGCAGCCGAGGACAAATCTGGTCCGGGCTTGGCGATTTGTCAATCTTAACGTTTGACAAAATTTTCAGCACATCAGCTTCCTCCATCTCTATCCATTTCAGCATGCACACCTGCTCTTCAAAGGTTTCATTCACTACAAAGTTCGTTTCTTTCGTAAAGACAGAAGCAAAAAACTCATTTAGGGCTTCCCCTACCTCCTCAGACTACACATACAAATTCCCTATGCTATCCCTGATCGGCCCTACTCTTTATTTGACCATTCTCTTATTCCTCACAGAAGTGTAAAATGCCTTTGTGTTCTCCCTAATCCATTCTGCCAAGCCTTTCTCGTGCCCCCTCTTGGCTCTCCTCAGACCATTTTTGAGCTCCTTCCTCGCCTGCCTGTAATCCTGTGGAGCTGAGCTTGACCCTAGCTTCCTCTACCTTATGTAAGCTACCTTTTGTCCTTTTGATGAGAAGCTCCACTGCTCTCGTCATCCAAGGTTCCTTTATCTTACCACTTCTTGCCTGTTTCAGAGGGATATATTTATTCATCACTTGTAACAACTGTTCCTTAAACAGTCTCCACATGTCTATAGTGCCTTTATCATGGAACAATTGCTCCCAATCCATGCTTCCTAACTCATGTCTAATCGCATCATAGTTTCCTCTTCCCCAATTAAATATCCTCCCATTTGCTTAATCCCCTCCTTCTCCAAAGCTATGTAGAATGTGAGGCAGTTGTGGTCACTATCACCAAAATGCTCTCCCACCACAAGATTTGATACCTCCTTACAAGTTTGTTTCTCAATTTCCATCTGACTATTAGGGGGTCTATAATACAATCCCAATAAGGTGATCATCCCTTTCTTATTTCTCAGTTCCATCCAATTAACCTGCCTGGATGTTTTTCCAGGAATATCCTCACTCAGCACAGCTGCAATGCTATCCTTTATCAAAAATGCCACTCCCCCTCCTCTCTTGCCTTCCTTTCTATCCTTCCTGTAGCATTTGTATCCTGGAACATTAAGCTGCCAGTCCTGCCCATTCCTGAGTTGAAACATGTGGTGCTGGAAAATCGCAGCAGGCCAGGCAGCATCCGAGGAGCAGGAGAATCGACGTTTTGGGCATAAGCCCTTCTTCAGGAATTTATGCCCGGAACGTCGATTCTCCTGCTCCTCGGATGCTGCCTGGCCTGCTGCGCTTTTCCAGCACCACACTTTTCAACTCTGGTACTCCAGCATCTGCAGTCCTAACGTTCTCCTGCCCATCCCTGAGCCATGTTTCTGTAGTTGCTATGATATCCCAGTCCCATGTTCTTAACCATGCCCTGAGTTCATCTGCCTTCCCTGTTCGGCCCCTTACATTGAAATTAGTGCAATTTAATTGATTTCTTTCCTCATTATCTCCCTGGGTACCCCCCCCCCCCCCCCAACCTTACTAGTTTAAATCCTCCCAAGCAGTTCTAGCCAAATTTCCCTGCCAGTATATTAATCCCCTTCCAATTTCGGTGCAACCCATCCTTCTTGTACAGGTCACTTCTACCCCAGAAGAGATTCCAATGATCCAAAAATGTGAATCCTTCTCCCATACACCAGCTCCTCAGCCATGCATTCATCTGCTCTATCCTCCTATTCCTGCCCTCACTAGCTCGTAGCACAGGGAGTAATCCAGATATTACTACCCTTGAGGACCTCCTTTTTAAATTTCTACCTAACTCTCTGTAATCTCCCTTCAGAGTCTCAACTTTTCCCTTCCAATGTCGTTGGTTCCAGTGTGGACAATGACTTACTGCTGGCTCCTCTCCCCCGTGAGAACATTCTGCACCCTCTCTGAGACATCCTTGATCCTGGCACCAGGAAAACAACACACCATTCTGCATTTTCTCTGCTGGCCACAGAAATGTCTGTCTGTACCTCAGATTACAGAATCCCCTAACACAATTGATCTCTTGGAAGCCGACGTACCCCTCATTGCATTAGGGCTAGTCTCAATACCAGAAACTTGGCTGTTTGTGCTATGTTCCCCTGCGAATCCATCACCCCCTACATTTTCCAAAACAGCATACCTGTTTGAAATGGGTATATCCACAAAGACTCCTGCCCTTGGTGCCAACCTCCCTTACCCTTCCTGGAGTTAACCCATCTCTGTGACTGTATCTGAGACTTTCCCCCCTTCCTATAACTGCCACCCATCACATACTGTTGCTGTTGCAAATTCCTCATCGCTTCTATCTGTCTCTCCAACCGATCCACTCGATCTGGTAAGATTCGCATCCAACAGCATTTATGGCAGATATAATCTGCAGTAACCCTTAAACTCTCTTTAAACTCCCACATCTAACAAGAAGTACGTATCACTACAAAGGCCATTTTTGCTCCTTCACAATCTACAGACCCAGAAAATAACACCGTTTTATTCCTCTACAAAACATTGCATCAGGTTAAATTAATAGCTATGGCTTATATTTTAAGTTTAATCAAGAGACTTATCTCCCAAAAACATATAATCAAGAAAGAACCCAGTGTACTCACTACTGCAGCCTTTCGCTTGGGCAGACTTAAAACAATGATTAACTTATCTGATTCTGTGCTGTGAACTTCGCCCAAACCGGTTCCTCCAAGACTAGTTGTTAAATTCACTGTTTGTTAATTTTCCCAGATGCACTCCAAAGTGCAGTGACACATGAATTCAAAAACAGCAAAGGCAGTAACTGTGCACGTTGTCTCTCTCTCCTGCACTGTTCAATGTCCTTTAAATATTTTGTGTGGTTTACTACTTTTCCTTGTTGGATTATTGTAGATTATATGGCTTACTATCTCAGTTTCCTTCCCAGCATGCTGTTCAGTTAATCAATTTTCCCAGCATGCTGTTGAGTTGGTCAATGTTGGTTTTAGTGTCCCAAAAGAGATGTTATTTATAAGGTTCATTCCACTTCCTACACAGGCATTCTGACTGATAGATAGGGACATTACCGTTATCCCACAAGAGCTCCCATCATTAGGTTTACAAGGGCTAGAAGCAGACTGAAATCATCCAATGATAATTGTGTTGCCCATGGTATGTGCTTCTCCAATCTCCTGATTAACACTATGCCCCACACTGCCATTCCTGCTTTGCCTATAAACAAATCTTATCAATCCTTATTGCCCCTTGCTGTTTCTTAGCTTACCCTGAATAAATCCTCCATTTTTGTTCTTCCAAGCAGAGGTTCTCTATCACTAATATACCTATCCCATCCCTTATTTTCAGCATAACTCCATCTCCAATTTCCTTTATGCCTATCCTTCCTAAATTACACAATCACATAATTATTACCATATAAAGGGAGGTCACTTGGCCCATCATTCTGTACTGGGCCATCAAATCTGATTATGACTTAATGCAGTTCTTGTCTCTTTTCTCGTAAACCTATTCTTTGCATCCATTTTAGTCATCATCTCATGCCCTCATATGCAATTTGAGGAGTAAACGAAATTGAATGGTTGAGGATTGGAAATGTTCCGACTTCCATTCTAACATACTGTGTTCAAAAGAATTGAGACCTACCCTGACAGGCAGTTAAAGTTTATGTTGTACCTGTGAACCAGTTTGCTTGGATCTCCAACTCATACAAGATGGACAAATTGTGCAACCAGGAGAAATGAGAAGAATTCAGGTCAGATTTTCCAAAGTTATTCACTAGCCTGAGGAAACACAGCATGCCTGACAGTACTATGCTAAGACTGGATACTGAACTGATATCCCTTTCCACTATGACAAACATCCTTCACCTACTTCTACGAAGGCTAAGCAAGACATTGTTGATGCTGTATCAGGGAGTCATCATCAGTAATGTAACTAATTAGTTGGTGTTTCAGGGATGGTTTCATTTCTCAAATTGAATACCTCACATGATATCTGTGTGGACTTCACACAGTTAAACAAAGCTGTGGAAAGAGAAGCCCAGCCATGGCAGCTGTAGAGGAAAGCCTGGAGAAATTCATAGGAACATACAAATATATGAATCAGGAATAGTGGTAAGCCATTCTGCCCTTTGACCCTGCACTATAGTTCAATGAGATCGCAGTTTATCTGATTGTAATCTTAAATCAATATCCTCATCAACTCCTGATGATCCCTTCCTTCCCTTCCTTCCCTCCTTCCCTCCCTTCTCACCCTCCCTTCCCTCCTTCCTTCCTTCCCTCCCTTCCTCCTTCCCTTTTCCTCCCTCCCTTTTCCTCCCTCCCTCTCTTTCTCTCCCTCCCTTCCTTCCCTACCCTACCCTACCCAGCTCCAAAGAAAAAATGTATTGCTTACTCTCTGTTTTAACCGATCCTTGATTTCTGCAGAGTCAACCCTTGTTCTAGGGACTCCATTATGAAGAGACATCTTCTCCACATCTACCCTATCATGACCATTCAGGATCTTATATGTTTCATTGAATCATACAGAACAGAAAAGGCTCTTCAGCTCATTGAGTTTGTACTACCAAAGATACACTATTACCTACACTAGCCCTACTTTCCTGCACAAGACCCATGATCTTGAAAGTTATGATGCTTCAAGTGCTCATCCAAGTACTTTTTAATGGGTTTTATTTCTGTTGCATCTACTTTCCCAGGCAGTGTATTCCAGACCAACTCTACCCTCTAGGTGAAAATGTTTTCCTGCTTCTGTCCAGTCTTCTGACCTGTTTCCACACAATTTTAGTCAGATATAGTGTTTGGACACGTAACAATACATATACAGGCGGGTAAAATTTGAACTTAGATCTTCTGGTCCAGAGGTAAGGACATTACCGCTATACCATAAGAGCCCTGTCTTTACATAATCATGTCTTCTGGCCTGATCTGCTGTTTGATTCTTAGATTTGTACTGATAAAATAGCCCACTTGATTGGCATCACACTCAATGTTGATGTCTTGCACCACTGTCACACAAAGGCAGCAATGTGTACCAGCTAAAAGATGCACTGTGGAAATTCACCAAAGCTCTTCTAACAACTTCCAGATTTTTTCCGAGGTGTTGACTGCTTGTCTTATAACCCTCCTCTGCCCTGTTCCTCGAATTGTTAAGAAAATGTAAAGATCAGCTCAAAAATTACAGGCCAGCCAGTTTAACCATGTGCTGGTGATAAAGCTTTATGAAATGACCATTTTGGAGGAAAAATACTTGGACAAACATGGATGAATTAAGGAAAATCTGTACAAAATAATTAAAATTGTTAAAATCATTTTTCAGTAACTTGATTGTGTTTTGAATGAGTTGTTAATGGTTTTGTGTTTTATTATGTGTAAAGGTAAAGAGTAAATCAACCATAGTGCCAGGGAACCATTGGGTTGTTCTTTCATTAGAAACAACTCAAGGTGAATTTACCTGAAGGTCATCATGCTTCAAGGGAGGGGCAAGGTTGAGAGGATGGGATCTTCATGACCTTCAGCTGGTGTAGCAGTTGAACACATGTTGCTGGCATCACTCACCAGTCATCTAGCCAATTGAGTTAACCAACCCCCAAATCAATTTTGATGGTGCACATACATGTCCAAAATACATTTAAGTGTCATATAGCAGGCTTATCAGCCAAGCTATAATCCACAAAGAACAAGGAACAGTAACAGCATGGATTTGAAATTTGCTTGGTGAAATAACTTCATTGAGTCTGGTATCCCATCACCAAATCACCCTTTATTTAGACATGCATTGTAATCAGCTAGCTCAGAGCTGGCTCTTAGAGTCTGCAAAACCCCCGACATTCTTGTTTATATCTGCCAGTCATGACTCTCTGACTGAACCAAGTTAACAGCCCCAATCAGAGAACTCATATTCTATGAGGCCCACCTGGCTGATCTTACTCCAATCACTACATCCTTCTCCCTCTAAGTCCTGGGACGTAGGCCTGTTCTTTTGCCTGCAGTTTCTCCTGGAGTGTTTTCACATTGGTCTGGTTCCTCTGACTCTGCCTCAGATGTGGGCAGCATGTACTGGACCGCAGCCTGCCTTTTGTGCTCAGAGCATCTGGACCAAAATTCATCTTCTATTTCAGGCAGTAACAATGTTGAGACTGTGAAATCTGCCATGAGGCTTTCTCAGAGGCTTCTTGTCACCAGCCTGAGGGGCCAGATATATTTTGTTCCTGCCCTGGTTGCTAGGTTTACAGCATTCATGTAACCCACACACTTGTTCAGGATGGCCTCTCCCACCAGAACTTTGCACGTCATGGGAACTGGCATGTCAACCATGCCTTTTACACATTGTTATAAATGAAGGTTGACCCACCCCCTCTGAGTACTAAAACCCAATCACACAAAGAGGAACGCCTTGCTCTATAATCTGTAAAAAGAGTGTGAAAAGTGGTGAAACCTGCTTTTCGATAACTTTGAATGGTTAAGTAATATAAATACCTAACACTTACTTTAAAATCAACAAGTAACAATTTATTTATCAAAGTCTAAAAGTGAGCAAATTAACTAAACTATTAACAAACCAAATAAATCCCTTCTAACTAATAACTATCCCTGAATAAAACAAGATTCTAATGGTATGCTCTTCCAATAAATACAAGTTTCACTCATTTGTTGAAATTACAACCAGGTTATGTGTCTTCTAGAATGTTCCCTGTCTTCTTCGTTGATTCTTCTGTCAGGAACACTTTCTCTATCGATTCTTCTGTCAGGAGCATCTTCTCCAACAGTCTTCTGTCTGGAAACCTTCATTGTTCTTTCTGTCAGGAATGCCTTCTCCACAATTGCCACTGTTATTATTTAGATGGTGCTTTCTCTAATGTATAGATGACTGTGAGAGCCAACAATTCTATCTCAAGAGCTGAGGACTGTTAGCTCTGGTGGATAGCAGTTAGCTCTGGGGTCTTTGTCCAACTGTCCCTTCTTTTATACCTGTAATGACATATCAATATTTCCTACAATAGGATTGGCCCTGTGCTGTCAAAACAATCAAATTTAAATTGAATAGGTTTTAGGTATCTAAGTGCCTGGTTCAAAATGATTGGCTAAATTCAAAAACCTGTTGTCTTGGTAAAAACTGCTGCTTGGCCTACTAACTGTACGGCCTTTCAATCCAAATGTTTCAGTTCAGGCTCCCTGTGTACTGGCAAACTCAAGCTGCTGCTCACAGACATCAATTTTAAATCTCTAAGCACAGAAAAAGCGCCGTCTTTTAAAGGGGCCATGCAACGCTTTCCACCTAGCAATTGACAATTTTACAAACACCAAATTCTAACTTCCCGCCTCCCAATCTACAGTTACTCAACCCAGCTTTTCAATACCTATGCAAGTCCATTCCCATGGTTTTGACACCAAATTTATTCCCCTGAAATAAACTGCCTCTCTCACTTAGAGGAGTTTTGTTCAGTTTACTGGCGCTCCTGTTGCTGTTTCACCCTCCCCGTAAGGTCCAGGAAGATCAGATTTAACCTGGTGTGGAGTTTCACCCCATCATCAACTCTGCTAGAGCTGTCCCTGTAGTTGCATGAAAGGTGGCCCTATAGTCATAGAGTCATAGAGATGTACAGCATGGAAACAGACCCTTTGGTCCAACCTGTCCATGCCAACCAGATATCCCAACCCAATCTAGTCCCACCTGCCAGCACCCAGCCCATATCCCTCCAAACCCTTCCTATTCATATACCCATCTAAATGCCTCTTAAATGTTGCCAATGTACCAGCCTCCACCACATCCTCTGGCAGCTCATTCAAACAGAAACTGGGACAGTTTGGTATCAAGTGAAACTGTTTCTTCAAGGCTGCCTTTAAAGTTTGGATTGCTCTTTCTGCCAGGCCATTGGACAATTGATGGTATGGAGCTGAATTTAACATACCAAATGCCATTTGACCTTAGGAAATACTCAAATTCCCTGCTGGTAAATAGTGGCCCGTTGTCTGTGTCCAACACTTGCCTGGAGTCCTTGTATTCCAAAAGATGCACGCAACGTCGTCCCTGTGTTTGATGAATGAATTTTATACCATTCAACCACTTTGAATGATTGTCCACAATGACTAAAACTATAGAGCACATGAAAGGACCAGCATGGTCAATGTGTAATGGAGTTCAGAGTTTACTCAGCCATTCCCCTGAATGTGGGGGAGCTGCTAGTAGTAACTTGTGTCATTGTGGGCACTGTCCCACCAATGCGGTTATGTCAGCATCCAATCCTGGCCGCCAGACATAACTACTCACCAACATTTTAATTTTGGAAACCCCTGGTGGAGTTCAGCCAGAATCTTTACTCAGTGACCTTTGCTAGGGAACAATCACTTTTGCTCCCAATAATAATGTGCCATCCTCTATGGTGACCTGGTTCTTGTCAGGGGGCTTCAATTCTGGTTGTGATGGCCCTTTTGCTTCCCCATCACCTCCAGCTGTTTCAGTTTGATCAGTGCAGGATCTTTTTGTGTCCACCATCAGATATTGTCAACAGTGACCAGAAGGGAGTTCAGAAGGTTTAGAACCAGAACAAACTCTTTTAGAGACAGCATCATTTGTGGTGTATCCACCAGTGGGAGGTGGCTGAAGGCACCTGCAATTGCCACTTGGCCTCCCAGATGGTGCTTCAACTTGTAATTGAATGCACTCAGAATAAGAGCCCACTGCTGAATTGATCTGAAACAATGGACAGCATGGCCCTGTCCTCTTTAAATAGCCCTGTACCGGAGCTTAGGTCTTTCCTTGGCTTGGTGAATTATTACAGAAAATTCATATACAATCTGGCCTCCATCTGGTACCCTTATACCTGCTATTGAAAATGTCTCAGCTTGGAAAACGGTCTTGTAGCCAAGATATAGTCTTCAGGGAAGTGAAGAAGCAGTTATTGACCTCTGAGATGACGGACCACGATCCCAAAGAAGATGTGGTGCTGACATGCAATGCTACACCCGCTCGTCACCCCCCCACTACCCCACCGCCACCTGCCCACCCCCAGCGCCCCCCCACACAGTTAAGGCTGCAAATTTACATCTGTAAAGGTATTGGTGGAACTTTCTCACACCAAATCTTCCTTCTCTTTCTGGGCATATCTTAATTTGGCATCAGCCAAAGTCTGGAAAGCATACGCTACTGGGTGTTCCTCTCCAGAGGGCCACCACTAAGCTAGAGCTGCCATGATACCAAACTGTGTGTTTGTGTGTGGGGGGTCGCTGGGGGTGGGCGGGGGGGGGGGGGGGGGGGGGGGTGACGAGCGGGTGTAGCATTGCATGTCAGCATCACATCTTCTTTGGGATCGTGGTCCGTCATCTCAGAGGTCAATAGCTGCTTCTTCACTTCCCTGAAGACCATATCTTGGCTACAAGACCGTTTTCCAAGCTGAGACATTTTCAATAGCAGGTATAAGGGTACCAGATGGAGGCCAGATTGTATATGCATTTTCTGTAATAATTCACCAAGCCAAGGAAAGACCTAAGCTCTGGTACAGACAGGGATGCCGGGGTATCCTCACTTTGATTGCCCTCACTATCTTCGAACAGATGAAAGTAGTTCATTTGAGGTGCCTCAACACACATTAATTCCTCCTAAAGCATACATCCGCAGTGAAGAACGATTACATTCAAGTTCTCTAAATGCTCTTTGTTTGTCATCCCGATAAATGGCAACCTGGGGTAGATCTCATAAAATGTTCTCCATCGTCCATTAGAAAATAGCACAGACAAAAGGCAGTCTCATATATTGGTACAAACCCTTGTATGTGTAAATTGTAGCATACTTCTAGGAATCCTCATTGAATCACAATTGCAGGTATGCATGGCTCATTTCCAGCTTCTTGAAAGACAGTACCCCCCTCCCATGTCTGTGTTGTGTGTAAGTCCTCTGTGTGAGGGATTGGGTATTTATCCAGTTATGAAAAGTGGTTTACCATTTGTTTGAAAATTCCACAAAGATAAACTGACTTGTTGGGCTTCACAATTGGTGTGACTGGTGTTGTGATTCTACAAATTATCCTGGTTTGATCATTCCTTCACTTTGCAGCCTCCAGTTCTGCATGTAAGGCAAACGGCACTGGGAGGGTCTTGTAGAATCATGCAATTGTTTCTTGCTCAACATGTAAGTTGACCTTGGCTTCTTTGATAGTCTGTAGTGCTCCCTGAAAACTTTCGGGTAGATTTTAACTTTCCAAACAAACACTAGGACTTCCATAGTGTTAAGGGCTTGAATGGAGAAGAATTTGTGTAATGTGTACAAAGAAATGTTCTGATTCAATATGTGGATGTACCAGCTAGAGAAGGTGCAACATTTGACCTACTCTTGGGAAATAAAGCAGGGCAAGTGACTGAGGTGTCAGAGGGGGAGCACTTGAGGTCTGCAACCATAAGATTTAAATAGTGATGGAAAAGGATAGACAGGATCTAAACGTTAAAGTTCTAAGTTGAAGGGAGGCCAATTTTGATGCTATTAGGTAAAAACTTTCAAAAGTTAATTGGGGAATGAAAGGGCCTATGCCCAACACATCGATTCTCCTGCTTCTCGGATACTGCCTGACCAGCTCTGCTTTTCCAGAGCCACAATCTTCGACTCTGATCTTCAGCATCTGGAGTCCTCACTTTCTTCCAGAGACATTATGTTCCTATTAGGGTGAAAGGCAAGGCTTATAGATGTAGGGAATGCTGTATAAGAGAGGAATTGATGTTTTGGTTAAAATAAAGAAGGAAGCATATATCAGAAGTAGTAGGGATTGTGTGAATCCCTAGAAAAGTATAAAGGTGTATACTTAAGAGGGAAATCAGGTGGGAAAAACAAGGACATGAGATAGCTTTGGCAAATAGGTCATGGAGAATCCAAAAGGATTCTATAAAGACATTAAGAGCAAAAGAAAGGGAGAGAACAGGGCCCCTTAAAGATCACCAACGCCTCCTATGCCTGGGATCGCAGGAAATGGGGGAGATACTAAACGAGTATTTTCCATCAGTGTTTACTATAGAGAAGGATGTGGAAGCTAGAGAACTTGGGGAAGTCAATAGTGACATCTTGAAAAATGTCCACATGAGAGAACAGGAGGTAATGGACATCTATAACATGTAAAGGTGAATAAATCCCAGGACTTGATCAGGGGTACCCCAGAATTTTGTCAGAATTTCAGGATGTGATGACTGGGCCTCTGGCTGAGGTATTTGTATCATCAATAGCCACAGATGAGGTGCTAGAAGACAAGTTTGGCTATGTGGTGCCACTGTTTAAGACTGATGGTAAGGAAAAGCCAGAGAACTATAGACTAGAGAGCCTGACATCAGTGGTGGGCAAGGGTTTTTGGAGGGGATTCTGAAGGTTAGGATTTACAAGTATTTGGGAAGGCAAGGACTGATTAGGGATAGTCAACATGGCTTTGTAAATGGAAAATCATGTTTCACCAACTTGATTGAGTTTTTTGAAGAAGTGACGAAGAGAATTGATGAGGGCAGAGTGGTGGACGTGATCTATATGGACCTCAGTGAGGTGTTTGACAAGGTTCTCCATGGTGGACTGGTTAAGAAGGTTAGATAACATAGAGTACAGGGAGAACTAACCACATGGATACAGAACTGGCTTGAAGACAGTAGACGTAGGGTGGTGGTGGAGTATTGCTTTTCAGACTGGAGGCCTGTGATCAGCAATGTGCCACAAGGATTGGTGGTGGGTTCACTGCTTTTTGTCATTTATATAAATGAGTTGGATGTGAACATAGGAGGTTAGGTTAGTAACACTGAAATTGAAAGTGTAGTGGATAGAGAAGAAGGTTACCTCAGAGTATAACTGGATTTTGATCAGATAGGCCAAGGAGATGGAGTTGAATTTAGATAAATTTAAGGTGCTGCATTTTGGAAATCAAAGCAGGACCTATACACTTAATGATAAGGTCCTGGGGAGTGTAGCTGAACAAAGACACCAGGTTCATAGCTCCTTGAAAGTGGTGTCGTAGGAAGATAGGATAATGAAGAAGGTATTTGGTATTCAAAGTTTGTGAGAAGATTTGTAGCTCTGGTGCTCGTTGTTGTGGTTCTGTTCGCCAAGCTGGGAATTTGTGTTGCAGACGTTTCGTCCCCTGTCTAGGTGACATCCTCAGTGCTTGGGAGCCTCCTGTGAAGCGCTTCTGTGATGTTTCCTCCGGCATTTATAGTGATTTGTATCTGCCGCTTCCGGTTGTCAGTTCCAGCTGTCCGCTGCAGTGGTCGGTATATTGGGTCCAGGTCAATGTGCTTATTGATTGAATCTGTGGATGAATGCCATGCCTCTAGGAATTCCCTGGCTGTCCTCTGTTTGGCTTGTCCTATAATAGTAGTGTTGTCCCAGTCGAACTCATGTTGCTTGTTGAGTGTGTGGCTACTAAGGATAGCTGGTCGTGTCGTTTCGTGGCTAGTTGGTGTTCATGGATGCAGATCATTAGCTGTCTTCCTGTTTGTCGATGTAGTGTTTTGTGCAGTCCTTGCATGGGAGTTTGTACACTACATTGGTTTTGTTCTTGCTGAGTATCGGGTCCTTCGTCCTGGTGAGTTGTTGTCTGAGAGTGGCTGTTGGTTTGTGTGCTGTTATGAGTCCTAGTGGTCGCAGTAGTCTGGCTGTCAGTTCTGAAATGCTCTTGATGTATGGTAGTGTGTCTAGTCCTTTGGGTTGCGGCATGTCCTCGTTCCGTTGTCTTTCCCTTTGGTATTTGGTATGCTTGCTTCTATTGGTCAGCGCATTGAGAATAAGAGTTGGGAGATCATGTTGTGGCTGTACTGGACATTAGTTAGGCCACTTTTGGAATACTGCAATCAATTCTGGTCTCCCTATTATAGGTAGGATGTTGTGAAACTTGAAAGGGTTCAGAAAAGATTTTCAAGAATGTTGCCAGTATTGGAGGGCTTGAGTTGTAGGGAGAGATTGAATAGGCTGTGGCTATTTTCCTGGCATGTTGGAGGTGACCTTATCGAGGTTTATAAAATCAAGAGGGGCATAGATAGGCTGAATAGACAAGGTGTTTTCCTCCAGGTAAGGGAGTCCAAAGCTAGAGGGCAGTAGTTTAAGGCAACAGGGGAAAGACTTAAAAAGGTCCTAAGGGCGAATTGTTCATGCAGAGGTGGTGCATGTATGGAATGAGCTGCCAGACAAAGTGGTGGAGGTTGGTCCAATTACACCATTTAAAAGGCATTTGGATGGGTGTATGAATGGGGAGAGTTTAGAGGGACATGGTCCAAATGCTAACAAATTGGACTAGGTTAATTTAGGATATTGGGTTGGCATGGATGAGTTGGGCCAAGGGTCCCAATTGTCATCAGTGGTCGGCAAGTTGTTGGAGGGGATCCTGAAGGTTAGGATTTACAAGCATTTGGAAAGGCAAGGACTGATTAGGGATAAAAACAATAACGGCAGATGCTGGAAACTAGATTCTGGATCAGTGGTGCTGGAAGAGCACAGCAATTCAGGCAGCATCCAACGAGCAGCGAAATTGACGTTTCGGGCAAAAGCCCTTTATCAGGAATAAAGGCAGAGAGCCTGAAGCGTGGAGAGATAAGCTAGGGGAGGGTGGGGGTGGGGAGAGAGTAGCATAGAGTACAATGGGTGGGTGGGGGAGGAGATGAAGGTGATAGGTCAGGGAGGAGAGGGTGGAGTGGATAGGTGGAAAAGGAGCTAGGCGGGTCGGACAAGTCCGGACAAGTCAAGGGGACAGTGCGGAGCTGGAAGTTTGAAACTAGGATGAAGTGGGGGAAGGGGAAATGAGGAAGCTGTTGAAGTCCACATTGATGCCCTGGGGTTGAAGTGTTCCGAGGCGGAAGATGAGGCATTCTTCCTCCAGGTGTCTGGTGGTGAGGGAGCGGCGGTGAAGGAGGCCCAGCACCTCCATGTCCTCGGCAGAGTGGGAGGGGGAGTTGAAATGTTGGGCCACGGGGCGGTTTGGTTGATTGGTGCGGGTGTCTGGGAGATGTTCCCTAAAGCGCTCTGCTAGGAGGCGCCCAGTCTCCCCAATGTAGAGGAGACCGCATCGGGAGCAACGGATACAATAAATGATATTGGTGGATGTGCAGGTAAAACTTTTATGGATGTGGAAGGCTCCTTTAGGGCCTTGGATAGAGGTGAGGGAGGAGGTGTGGGCACAGGTTTTACAGTTCCTGCGGTGGCAGGGGAAAGTGCCAGGATGGGAGGGTGGGTCGTAGGGGGGCGTGGATCTGACCAGGTAGTCACGGAGGGAACGGTCTTTGCGGAAGGCGGAAAGGGGTGGGGAGGGAAATATATCCCTGGTGGTGGGGTCTTTTTGGAGGTGGCGGAAATGTCGGCGGATCATTTGGTTTATGCGGAGGTTTGTAGGGTGGAAGGTGAGCACCGGGGGCATTCTGTCTTTGTTACGGTTGGAGGGGTGGGGTCTGAGGGCGGAGGTGCGGGATGTGGACGAGATGCGTTGGAGGGCATCTTTAGCCACGTGGGAAGGGAAATTGCGGTCTCTAAAGAAGGAGGCCATCTGGTGTGTTCTATGGTGGAACTGGTCCTTCTGGGAGCAGATACGGCGGAGGCGGAGGAATTGGGAATACGGGATGGCATTTTTGCAAGAGATAGGATGGGAAGAGGTGTAATCCAGGTAACTGTGGGAGTCGGTGGGTTTATAAAAAATGTCAGTGTCAAGTCAGTCGTCACTAATGGAGATGGAGAGGTCCAGGAAGGGGAGGGAGGTGTCAGAGATGGTCCAGGTAAATTTAAGGTCAGGGTGGAATATGTTGGTGAAGTTGATGAATTGCTCAACCTCCTCGCGGGAGCACAAGGTGGCGCCAATGCAGTCATCAATGTAGCGGAGGAAGAGGTGGGGAGTGGTGCTGGTGTAATTACGGAAGATCAACTGTTCTACGTAGCCAACAAAGAGACAGGCATAGCTGGGGCCCATACGTGTGCCCATGGCTACCCCTTTGGTCTGGAGGAAGTGGGAGGATTCAAAGGAAGAATTGTTAAGGGTGAGGACCAGTTCGGCCAAACGAATGAGTGTGTCGGTGGAAGGGTACTGTTGGGGACGTCTGGAGAGGAAAAAACGGAGGGCTTGGAGGCCCTGGTCATGGCGGATGGAAGTGTAGAGTGATTGGATATCCATGGTGAAGATGAGGCGTTGGGGGCCGGGGAAACGGAAGTCTTGGAGGAGGTGGAGGGCATTGGTGGTGTCTCGAACGTATGTGGGGAGTTCCTGGACTAAGGGGGATAGGACCGTGTCGAGGTAGGTAGAGATGAGTTCAGTGGGGCAGGAGCATGCTGAGACAATGGGTCGGCCAGGTTGGTCAGGCTTGTGGATCATGGGAAGGAGGTAGAACCGGGCAGTGCGGGGTTCCCGGACTATGAGGTTGGAAGCTGTGGGTGGGAGATCTCCTGAGGTGATGAGGTTCTGAATGGTCTGGGAGATGATGGTTTGGTGATGGGGGGTGGGGTCATGGTCGAGGGGGCAGTAGGAAGAGGTGTCCTCAAGTTGGCGTTTGGCTTCAGCGGTGTAGAGGTCAGTGCGCCAGACTACCACTGTGCCCCCTTTATCCGCTGGCTTAATGGTGAGGTTGGGAATAGAGCAGAGGGATTGGAGGGCTGCGCGTTGTGAGGGTGAAAGGTTGGATTGGGGGAGGGGGGTCGACAGGTTGAGGCGGTTAATGTCCCGGCGGATAGTCAACATGGCTTTGTGAATGGGAAATCGTGTTTCACCAAATTTTGCATCCTGTAGATTTCTGTGTCTCTATCTAATAAGAACTTGACTCATGCAAACATTTTATAATCGAACAATCGGCTGCTTCTCATAAGAGACCACAACCAAAGTTTTACTCTTAACCTATAAAGGTTCCTTGGTATACGTTCTCAGAGTGGCTGAGGTCTGGTACAAGAGTTGGGGTCTAGAGCGAACTTTGGTTAAGACTGGTCCTGCAATCACTGATACAGCCACACCAGTACCAACCTTCATTAGAACCAGGTCAACCATTTAATCAGATTTTTATTTTGATTGGTTCTGATATGGCTGTTGCTAAGCAATTTAACAGTTCCAAACCAGATGTGGGTGGACTTTCCAGGGCAACTCTCCTGGATACCAACCTATGAGTTCTCTTACTCAATTTATGCCTGGTGGGATGGTTTTACTGTTTTGAGCCCACATTCTGGCATCAACTACAATGGCCTGCTGTCGTGGATCCTTGAGGAAAGTATAATTGGCTGAAGTTCAGCTTTGTTTTTGTGTTTTGCTGTGAGCTGACCCAGAATGCCTCTGTTCAGGATTTGTCCTGAGTGAGGTTTTGCAATTGCCTTCACTCAAATGGTTTTCCTCAAGCTCAATCAGCCTGGCAAGGGTGTCCAGTTCCTTCAGCTCAGTACCCTGCAACTTATAAGCTCCACTTGCTGCATTTTCTATTGATAAAGCCAGTTGTAGTGCTTGTTCGAAGTTCTGTTTGGCTTCAGCTAATAGGTGCTTTTGCATGGTTATATAATTCGTCTCACATTCCAAATGGTCTCTCAGCATCTCACTTAGAGTTAAATCAAAATAACATGCCTCTGCCAATTCCCTTAACCTGGTTAGGAGTCCCATTGTGGATTCCCTTGGTTCTTGCACTGCTGAGTAAAGCCATAGCCTCTTAGATTTAGAGGAGGCTTGAGGTGGTAATATTCCTTAAGTCTTGACCTGCTCAAAGAGATCAAGGGAAGGAAAAACTCTGAGATCAGAGTTTATCTTCAGGCCATCTGCAAGCTCTGATTGCTGAACAAGAAAGGGACAAAATCAGACTAATCTCACTTATTTTACTAAGGCGCAGTTGCAAAGTGACTATTTAACATAGACCAACCACTGCAGTATTCATGGTAGTCGTAGTTAATTTTTTTTAATTTGATTCCCTGCAGTGTGGAAACAGGCCCTTCAGCCCAACAAGTCCACTCTGACCCTCTGAAGAGTAACCCACCAAGACCCATTTCCTGCTGACTAATGCACCTAACCTATGGGCAATTTAGCATGGCCAATTCACCTGACCAGCAAGGAAATTTTATCTTCATAAAGAAGTGCCAGTAGATGATACAATTCTACTTCCTTCCAAAGTTCCCTGCATCATTAGTGTTAGTCTTATATGCACCTAACCTATGGGCAATTTAGCATGGCCAATTCACTTGACTAGCACATCTTTGGATTGTGGGAGGAAACCCACATAGACACGGGCCGAATGTGCAAACTCCACACAGACAGTTGCCTGAGGCTGGATTCGAACCTGGGGCCCTGGTACTGTGAGGCAGCAGTGCTAACCACTGAGCCACCGTGCGGAACCATGGGGAATATTGAGCAGTATATCCTGTGTACAGAAAACAGAACAAATCAAACAGACTACTGCTCATCAGTCTGCTCTTAATCATCAATAAAGTGATGAAAGCCCCAGCAGGAAAACTGTAGACAACATTTCTGTCCTCTGCAGCCTCTCGCCACACTGATTTACGATGATCAGTATTAAAAAGAGCTTGCAATTTGTGTTACAAAATGATTATTCAGTCATCACGTGACATCTATTCATGGTCTATTGAAGTCAATGACCAAGAAATGAAGTCTCCCCATGCTTCAAGACACATTGATCACTGATATCTATTTTCATTTAAAGCACTCTACAGTGTTCAACTAGAATTATTGGCAATCAACTGAAAACAATGTAAGATAAAATTAAATCTTGATCTGCCTCAGAGATCAAGAGAAGGAAAAACTCTGAGATCAGAATTTACCTGCAAGCCATCTGAGAGCTGCGATTGTTGAAGACAAAATCAGACTAATCTCAGATATTATAATAAGGCCTAGTTGCAAATATGACTGTTTAACATAGACCAATCACTACAGTAGTCATTGTAGTTTTATTGATATCAGTTACTTTGGTTTTATAATTACTACAGTTTGTTATTATGTGATATAATAATTTTGTTATGTAGCACGATGGCCCTCATCCCTTTACTGTTCCTATCAGCCCCACACTCTTTTTAACTCCTTGGTCTACCTCTTACACCTGCTGCTTGTCTTCTCCTGCGCTTTCCCCTCTATTCCTCGCTACTCCATGCTCCTCTCACCTCTCTATTCCCAATCTCTTTCCTCTCCCTAACTCTCTTTTGGTGCAGCACATTTGAAACTGGAAGTTGGGGGCCAGGATGGCAACTGGTTGCTACACAGTTCCAGGATTTTGACCCACTGACAGTGAAAAGAAAAAGGTGGTGAAGTGGCAGAGCTGATTAACGAGGAAATTAACACAATAGTGAGAAAGGATTTTAGCTCTGACAATGTGGAATCTGTACAGGTTAAATTGAGAAATACCCAAGTGCAAAAAACATTAGTGGGTGCCAAATAGAGACCGCCAAATTGCAATGGTGATGTTGGGAATGGCATTAAACAGGAAATTAGAGATGTATGTTAAGGGAGTATTGGTGATCATGGGTGATATTAATCTGCACATAGATTGGGCAAACCGAATTAGCCACAATGCCATAGAAGAGGAATTCTTGAAGTATATATGGGATGGTTTCTGAACCGATATGTGGAGTAATGAACTAGACTGCAGGCCATCTTAGACTGGGTACTGTGCAATGAGAAGGGAATCATTGTCAATCTAACTATGCGAGACCTCTTGGGGATAAGTGACTATATCATGATCGAATATTTTATCAAGATGGAGAGTGAAATAGTTGATTTGGAAACTAGGGTGCTGAATCTTAATAAAGGAAACTCTGAAGATATGAGACACCTTGATAGATTGGGGTGAGTTACTTAAAGAGATGACAATGGATAGGCAATGGCAAACATTCAAGGAACACATGGGAGAACTGGAACAACTGTTTACTCCTCTCCGGCACAAGAGCAAAATGAGTAAGTTAGCCAATCCATGGATTGCAAAAGAAATTAGAAATAGTATCCAATCCAAGGAAGAAGGATACGGATTGGCCAAGAAAAGCAATAGGTCTGAGGATTGGGAACAGTTTAAAATTCAGCAGAGAAGGACCAAGGGATTGATTAAGAAGGGGAAAATACAACACAAACATAAGCTTGCAGGGAGCATAAAGACTGACACTAAAAGTTTCTATCGGTACATGAAGAGAAAGAGATTAGTGAAGACAAATGTAGATCCCCTACTGAAAGAAATGGGGGAATACATAATAGGGGACAAATAATTGGCTGAGCAACTGACTATTTATTTTGGTTCTGTCTTGACAAACGAGGACACAAATCAGATACCAAAAATGTTGGAGAATGCAAGATTTAGTGAGAGGGAAGAACTGAGGGAGATTAATATTAGTAGAGAAATGGTGCTGGGGAAAATTGAGGGAATTGAAGGCAGATAAATCCCCAGGGCCTGATATTCTATATTCCAGAGTACTTAAGGAAGTGGCTCTAGAAATAATAGATGCTTTGGTGGTCATTTTCCGAGATTCTATAGATTCTGGAAGAGTCCCTGTAGATAGGAGGTTAGCTAATGTTACTCCAATATTCAAAAAGGAAGATGGAGAGAAACCAAGAAATTATAGACCAGTAAGCCTAACATCGGTAGTGGGGAAAATTTTTGAATCCATTATCAAGTACTTTATAGTGGGGTATTTAGAAAGGATTGGCAGAATCAGGCAGAGTCAGCGTGGTTTAATGAAGGGGAAATCATGCTTTACAAATCTGTTAGAATTCTAGGAATATGTAACTAGTAGAGTTGACAAGGGGGAGCCAGTTGATGTGGTATACTTGGATGTTCAGAAAGCTTTGGACAAAGTCCTGTGTAAGACGTTATCATCATGATTAAAGCGCATGGGATTGGCGCAAATGTATTGAGGTGGATAGAAAACTGGTTGGCAGAGAGAAAACAAAGAGTAGAAATTAATGGGTCCTTTTCAAATTGGCAGGCAGTAACTACTGGGGTGCCACAGAGATCATTGCTAGGACCCCACTGTTCACAATATATATTAATGATTTGGATGAGGGCACAAAGCGTAACATTTCAGATGATACCAAGTTGGGTGGGAGGGTGAACTGTGACCCTCCCACACGGAGGGATGCAGAGATGCTTCAGCATGATCTGGACAGGTTGGGTGAGTGGGCAAATCAATGGCAGATGCAGTATAATTTGGATAAGTGCAAGGTTA